>NW_021821639.1:235000-382500 GCF_901000725.2 Takifugu rubripes
CCTTTTCTTTTTATTTAGGGCTGATGAACAACCTGATGTCTCTGTAATGTCCAGCTGACTGTTCTTTCCATGTTGTCATCAGGTGAAGTGACTGTAATTTCTTAATAGCAAGTCTGCACTTGTTTTCAGGACCTGACTCTTGCACGGCACAGACCTCTGACGGCAGAGTGCCTCCTTTGACGGACTCTACCCAAGACCAAAAGAGTGGGATGTTAAACCATGTACATTTCCCCCATTCCGTGGGGTGTTGAACAATAATAAAGTGTCCCGGGGTAATTCAAATTGACACGATTCTTTGTCACTGACATGGAAAAAATCTGAGGTGTGAGCTCTGGAATGAAACCAAGTGTCCGAGGCGCGTGTTTGTTTCCTGGTATCGTGTGTTTATATCATGTGAGGGCGGGGGCACTGAAATTGTCTCTTCAGTAATGATAACTTTATGTTGTTCAACTGTCTTCTTTACTTTATCCTAGTTCCCATAGCTCCTGTTCCCATGCCTGTCCCTGACCACGACATGAGCAAGTGGATCTGCTCACAACATCAAAAGCTGTGGATGAGGACGGAGCTTCAACAACTTGGGTTGTGGCCTGGGTCCTGACCAGTGCATAACCTGACTTACAAGAAGGCTGTGTGCAAGTCGGTAATGGATGAACTGCGGCGTTCTGGCAAGTCACCGACCGATATGGCGAACCAGGTGAATGAGCTCACCTGGCATATCTGCACGCCATACAGAACGTCAGGGAGGCCGAGGCTGGGGCGTACGGACAGAGAACCATCGGCCAGTACGTGAGGATGGAAGATCGGCCACGTGCTTTCGGGCCATACGAGGACCAAGAAGGTTGGGGTGGGGTGTCTGTGTCCGGATTCTACCTGACTGACTGCCTGCTGGATGAGTTCAAGCGTCAACAGCCGTCTCTGACCAAGCTCCTCCAGGGCACGTTGGGGCAGGTTTTCAGGTGGGACCACACGAGGAAGATGGCGAGGAAGGTGACACTGGCATCTGGAGCCATGTCCAGTTTCGCAGTGATGAATGAGAACTGGCTCATTGTGTCCTGGGTGATGGTTCAGGCTGAGACAGAAAGGTCCCTGCATCCGATGTAGCAAGGAATGGCCCAGAGGTACAGCCACGCTGGGGTGGGAAAGGCCGGCTACCACTGGATGGACAGGTGAGATCAGCCATCTTCTTTGTTTGCCGTCATTCAAACTGAAAAATGCTCCATGCTAACCCTAACCCTACCCATGCTGAAGACGTGGCACGTTCAGAGGGTTCACATCCTCCGTGGTTGCCTCAGTGACCCAGAACTGTCTGAGGGGATAATGGACAGGGACGGAGGGACCCTTCAGCTAAACCACGTAGCGGGCGAAGGTGCCAAAGTCCCCGTCTGGATCCCTGTCCGTGGTACATCTCAGCAGGAGGGCTACCATTTCCAGCAGGCCCAGTGGGTCACGGGTACGCAGGTCTCCCCTGAACTGTTCCAGGCCCAGGCCATGACCGGCGTTGTGCGGTGGAACTTTCAGCGACCGGTAGACATGAAGAAGCCCGGCGCCGTCCTCCCTGCTGTCTTTGACCCTGCCTCAATGTGGGAGTTGAACTCTGCTTCCATGGCAGTGACGGGACAAGACAAGTGCCCTGCGTTCACCTCTCTGACAGAGACACTGGAGAAAGGTTTGGGCTGGAGTCCAGAGAACCGGGCTGCCCTCCGCTCCCTCTGGACTGGGACAAACACAAAATGCAGAAGAGGGATCGGCCTTCGGCTCTTGTGCCCCCTCCCGCTCCAGACGATGCTCCTGGCGCAACACCTTCCTCCAGCTGGGCAACAGCGACTGCTGTGCCGTCGCTTCCCCCTGCGCCACCTGTCAGCTTCCATCTCTCTGCTGCTGGACGTGTAAAGGAGATTCCAGCAGAGGACGACCAGGATCCTGAAAGATCAGTGGGCGGGTCAACGATAATCGGGTTTTTCAGAGCCGCATGTTGGAATTAAGGCCTTCGAATGATTGAAAATAAATAGATTTAGTTAGGTTGTGGTCAGTGTATCTCAATCTTTTGATGTGTTAAATATTACACTTTCTGTTATTAAGGGATGGATATTAATGTGTTTTCTCAATAGCCCATATCGCGATAATATGAGTTACTAAGGATGCATTATTGCTTTGTTTGTGTTCCAGACGTCTCTGGAGCTTTGCCCCTGCCGCTGAAGTCCTCGCCGAGGAGCGCCCGCACTGGACCCATGAAGACTGGTGGTGGAGTGTTTGTCTTGGACCACACACGCTGGACTCTTCCCATGAAAGACGCTATTGATAGTTTGCTGCAGTATCATCATGGGGACAAGGACATCCTGAGGCTTGTGGATCCAGACTACGCAGACACGGTCCATCGGTCTGCGGCCGATCCGAACAGCTTGCTCCGCCCCACAACCAGGTTTCACATATCCCGCTATGTGAAGCATCTGGCAAAGCTGTTGAACACCAGTTCTTCTCTGAACACCAGCCCAGAGAAGCTCCTGGAGACTCAACAGCTGTGGTACTCCTTGACAGAGGGGAGCAAAACAACCAGCGTTCCTGTAGTCACCATGGAGACGGCTGTTGTCACTCCTCACAGCCGCCCTGCCCACGCCTCTGACGCAGGATTCCATTGAAAAAATTGTGCAGAGAATTCTAGAGATGGAGCAGCAGCAGCAGCGACCAGAGCAGAAGATGAGACAGACGAAACCCTGTCTGGCCTGTGGACAGCCCAAGTCTCCGTATGGGACGGGTGGATCTTCCATCCACTTTTTCTATCAGCAGGGTCCTGTTCGCGACTTCTACTGCTCAAGGAAGGTGCATCAGACTGATGCTGCTGAGGGACTCTCTGACCCCAGAATGCCCTTTGAACAATTTGCCGCGTCAGAGTTTTTCCAGAGGGAGCTGGAGGCCACCAAAAAGCGTGTGGAGGACAAAGCTCAGAGACAGATCGGCTGTGTTTAGCTTCATGATGGCGTCTCAGATGATATTCTTTCATTACCGCCACCCTTTCTCCACTCAGAAGACACCCAGGTTTCCCAGCTGCCTCCGTGAACATGTGCTCCCACTCCCACCTTGTTTGAACCCCCGGTTCTCAGTGTCCACCTTCCCTTTTGCCATTTTAGGGGTATCTGAAAGTTAGCTTTTGCTGTTATGCTAATGACTACTGATAAATAATTAAATGAAGCCGCCTCCCGCTCAGACTGTCACCGTTGCATTGTGGGAAATGTAGTATTGGCCTGTGTAAAACATCTGCGACCTGCGGGCCGGTTCTAATAATAAATCAATATCATCGCGGGGGCCATAGAAAACCCTCGACCTTGACTCTGACATATGAGCTTTAAATGATTTCTTTTGACTCCCATTTATTTGGCTGTTTGGATATCATCTTTGCTAGTGTGTGTGTGCGCGCACGCTCTATGGAACTGGCATAAAGGATGTTAAAATTAGTCTAAATTCGTCTAAATTAAATAAAAATGCATCCATTCATCATTCCCAACAGGCAGTGTTTGATTAGAAACTCTTTCTGAACTCTGGTGCTCTGAAACATCTCTGCTTCCATTTTCAGCTGTTTTTATTCTCAATAACATCAAATCATCCATCCATCCAAATCGTGGTCCTGTTGGACCACCAAAGGACAAACACTTTCCATTTAGCACGGACAAAAAACCCAAATCCTGTTTAGCAATGAAGCTGTGGGGAGAGTTTGAGGAGCGTTTCTGAGGAACACGCTGCCATATTGGGTCCAAGCTGCTGGGGTTTTTGTTGTTTCCAGGTGAATCGGTGGGCAGCGGCGTTACCGCCTGTCTCTGCCCCCCCCCCCCCCCCCCCTCTCTCCCCGTGGTCGTGGTCACGCTGGGCATCTTTACTGGTCCCGTTTTAAACAGGTTCTGTTGGGAACAGGTGTTCTCCAGAACTGTATTCCAGGCTGCTGTGCTGAAGGGCTGTTTTCAGTAGCAATAGAGCCAGAGTGTGCCTGCTCCATATGAACCCCCCCAGGCCGTGCTTTCCTCCTGGCTGAGCCATAATCAGCTCTGGATGGACTGGTTCACGCTTGGACTGAGTCAAGATTTGATAGCTTGACTGATTCTTACAGTTTTTGATCAAACCCCCATCTGCTGATTCCAGGAGATCTTTAAAGGATCTCAGAGCTTCAGATTTATGAAGCCTGCTCAGCCCCCGGCAGCTAACTAACAGTTATTAGATGAATATACAGTGTGCACGTACACGCACACGTGTGTATAAACACTTAATACACGCGTGTGCGTGGATGTAGACTTTTTAGTACTTTGGGTTCAGATACTTTTTAGTATTTTGCAGATACGTGTCTGTATATAAACCAGATCCTCCTGTAATAAAGAACTAAAGGCTGACTGTTGTCACGTGACCTGTCTCCGTCTGTGTCCGATGATGGAACCTGCCTGGAACATCTGGTCCACAGAAAAAGCAAAACAGCTCACAGAACTGGTCCAGTTTAGACCCAAAAATGACAATAAATAATGAAAATGTGTGACGCAGTAGAATAATGGACGAACTTTCTATTGGTCATTGACAGTTTCACTCATCAGAATTCATCAAAAATATTTAAACCAACAAACTACACACAGAACCGCAAAGTTTAGAGCTTAAAGGGAGCGACAGGTGAAGATTTAAAGCTCAACGCAGCTGAAGAAGTTCCAAAAAGGAGAAATATCATGTGGTGCTTTACCGCCACCTGGTGGACACGCGTGGAACTGCAGCCAATAGTTAAACGCGCTCCGACACATTCTGACCTCTGCTGCTCCTCCTGGACTCCAGGGCTGCAGAAATATGCTGCTTTTACAAGTCTTTCAAATCTGTCAAGCATCATAAATCTTATTTATTGAACCAGGTTGAATAATGGTGGAGAATGGTGTCCGAAAAGCGTCTTTATTTTAAAGTGAACAAGAACAGTTCGGTCCGCGTTCACAGAGAGGCGGAGAGACCTCGAGAGAGTCCAAAACAAGTCCGCTAGGAAAACTCTCAAAAATAGTCAAGCCACAGAAGTCAGGGTTTGGCGATGAAAACACTCCGCCGCTGGCAGACGGGAGTTCTGTCCTTAAATCTAACGGGAGATTGAAGAGAGACCGCAGGTGCGTGTGTCTGCGGGGCCAGCTGTGGCTGATGAGCGGCTCCTCCCCGCCCCCTGCAGGTAGACACCAGCAACAACGTTCCCAGAAACTGGGAACTCAACAAACCAGTTTTTAAAAGTATTCCTTTCAGACTAAGCAGGAAGACTGAAGACCGACAAGGTGAGTGGAAACGAAGAGCATTATTGAAAAGAATTGACAGTTGTGATTGGAGATAAAATCAAGATTTGAATCAATGAGACTTCATATTTAGTTTTAGCACAAAACATCGTTATACATTATAAATGAATAGGGCTTATTTAACATTCTTATAGTCTGGCTTTAGTTATAGTTGAATAGTCTTTCTAAGTGAAGTTTAGTTTATTTTTCTGCTCTTTGCTACTGATCCTAAAAGAACTTTAAACCCTCCCAGAATGCTTTAATGGCAGTAATATATAGGCCATAAAGCTGTGATTAGGTTTTAAAAATGAAAGTGAAAGTATTCTGTTCAGACGAAGCAGGAAGAGCAACATTTTTGTGACAGGTGAAAAGCTCATAAAGTTATTAGAGTTGTTCAACAGTCCAGGTTACAGCTGGATATTTTGGTATTATTTAAGACAATAAACTTTAAAAATAATTAAATAAATCCACACAGGATCACAGGACACCAACAGGATTTTGGGTTCATGTTGCACGTTTTCTCACAGTGGTTTATTGTTCTATGTTGTGGAACCACTGTGAAAGAAATGCAGGAGTGGGTGTCATTTCTTTCATCTATTTTAAATAGAGCAGTGATCTTTGAGGACTTGGATTATAGAAATAATTGAAGAGGGGAACAAAGGAGGGAAGTTGAAAAGTCCTGACTAGTATGTTTATGTAGCACCAGATAATTTAGTGGCTGAGCTGAAGACAGTCCTTTCACCATGTTGGCCTGTGGAAAACCAGTGTTGTGGGCCCGATGGACCAGCGTCCCCGTCGTTGCCGGACCACCGTTGGCCACCAGTTGGGTTTTGGGATCAAAGTGGGGGCGTTTCCTGTATCCGGTTCTCCTCACGGATCCATGACTACAACATGTTGCTGCAAGTGCAGAGACGTTTGCTCTGGAAAGAACTTTAGAGCACATTCAGTGCTGCAGGATGAGGGGCTGGAAATGGTGCCAGTTCTTTTCTCACTGCAGGGAACAGTTAAAAAAAGCAGCTTAAACTCTGAAAACATGAAAATGATACAGAGACATCATTGATTTATTGATTCAGTTGTTATCCAGAATGGATTAGAAATGTTCCTGTTTGATAAAAATGCAGTGAATTGGGATTATTTAACTCCAACCTCTACAGATTATTTACCTTCATCACAGTCTCATCACTATTTCTGATGTTTCCTCAGGATGGACGAGGACAGAGCAGAGTCCACAGTGCCCAGCTGTGTGTCCCTGAAGAGTGACCACTCCAAACGTGGACTAATAACCTTCAGAAGTTCAGGCCAAATGTAAGAAAACTAAAGCGTGATGATGTGTTTGTGTGGCAGCTGTTAGTCACATTAACAGCAGCAGGTTGTGAGTTTATTATTGGAGATGTTTAACACTTAAACCTCAGACAGTCATATAGTTACAGACTTAATGAGAATATTGTTGATTAGAAACAAGAATCAGGTTTAAACTGAAAGATGAATTCAGACATAAATGCTGGAACAATATTGAGTCTTGATCAGGCTCTTTCATCCTATAAATCAAAGGACTAATAGAGATGTGTTTCATAGTGAGAGGGGGGAGCACATCCTATCAAACTGGGACCAGTCAGCTCCACCAGGAGAGTCCTCTTGTTCACAATCTGGAAGCAGATCTGGAGATGCTGAAATGAAGCCCAAACAAAGTAAAACTGTTCAATATGAGATTTAATTTGTGATGTCATGAATTTGGAGTTGTGTTGATGATTTATTATAGATGGAAATCATTGGTTTACTTATGTTCAGGAAGTGATCTACAGGAGGTGATCGAAGGTCATAAGATGAGTCTGAAGAGAAGATGTGAACATGTGACTGAAGGAACTAATGAATCAGGAAGTGGAACCCTGCTGAACAAGATCTACACTGAGCTCTACATCACTGAGGGACAAAGTGAGGAGGTGGACACACAACATGAGGTGAGACAGCTTGAGAGAACCTCCCAGAAGAACATCCAGGACACTCCAATCAAGTGCCAGGACATCTTCAAAGTCTTATCTGAGCAACAGAGACACATCAGAGTGGTTCTGACCAACGGTGTCGCCGGCGTTGGAAAAACCTTCTCAGTGCAGAAGTTCAGTCTGGACTGGGCAGAAGGTTTGGAGAACCAAGACATCAGTCTGGTGCTTCCGCTCTCATGGAGGGAGCTGAACTTGATCAGAGATGAGCAGCACAGTCTTCTCTCACTGCTTCATGTTTTCCATCCAACATTACAGAAGATCAGAGCAGAAGATCTGACTGTCTGGAAACTTCTGTTCATCTTTGATGGCCTGGATGAAAGCAGATTTTCACTGGGTTTCAACAAGCATCAGCTCATCTCTGATGTCACACAAGTATCGTCCGTTGGCGTGCTCCTGGTGAACCTCATCCAGGGGAACCTGCTTCCCTCAGCTCTCATCTGGATCACCTCCAGACCTGCAGCAGCCCATCAGATTCCTCCCTCGTGTGTTGACAGGATCACAGAAGTACGAGGCTTCACTGACTCCCAGAAGGAGGAGTACTTCAGGAGGAGGTTCAGTGATGAAGATCTGTCCAAGAGAATCATCTCACACATCAAGGCCTCCAGGAGCCTCCACATCATGTGTCTGATCCCAGTTTTCTGCTGGATCACTGCTATAGTTCTGGAGGACATGATGACCAGAGACCAGAGAGGAGAGCTGCCCAAAACCCTGACTGACCTCTACTCACACTTCCTGAGGGTTCAGATAAAGAGGAAGAAGCAGAAGTATGGAGGAAAGCAGAGACCAGAGGAACTGACTGAGGCTGATAAAGAACTCCTTCTGAAGTTGGGTCGGCTGGCGTTTGAACACCTGGAGAAAGGAAACATCATGTTCTACTCAGAAGACCTGGAGCGATGTGGACTGGACGTCTCTGAGGTGTTGGTGTACTCAGGAGTTTGTACAGAGATCTTCAAAAGAGAGAGTGTGATCTTCCAGAAATCAGTCTACTGCTTTGTTCATCTGAGCGTTCAGGAGTTTCTGGCTGCCGTCTACATGTTCCACCGTTACACCAGGAAAGACACAGTGGTTATAAATCAGTTCCTAGAATATTCTGAACCAGCCACATCTCTTGATGACTTCCTCAGGAGAGCACTAATGAAATCTCTCAAAAGTGAAAATGGCCACCTGGACTTGTTTGTTCGCTTCCTTCATGGTCTCTCTCTGGAGTCCAATCAGAGGATCTTGGGTGGACTGTTGGATCAGATGGAGAACCACCCAGAAACCATCCAGAAGGTCCTCAACAACCTGAAGGAGCTGAACAGTGATGGAATCTCCCCAGACAGAAGCATCAACATCTTCCACTGTCTGATGGAGATGAAGGATCAGTCAGTCCATCAGGAGATCCAAGAGTTCCTGAAGTCAGAGAAGAAATCAGAGAGGAGACTGTCAGAGATCCACTGTTCAGCTCTGGCCTACCTGCTGCAGATGTCAGAGGAGGTTCTGGATGAGCTGAACCTGCAGCTGTACAACACCTCAGTGGAGGGACGACGTCGCCTGATTCCAGCTGTGAGGAACTGCAGGAAGGTCGTGTAAGTAGAGATTTTTGGGGCCGGACATCGGCGTTTAAATCAAGCGAGTGGATCATGTCAGGTAGCAATACCCCCTCCAGTGGTCATTCCTTCAATTCTTTATCTCCATTGCAGCGTCCATAAATTAAAAAACACAACAATTCATCCAGAAATGTTCAACACTGGCTGGTGTTGGATTGCAGTACCTCTCGTGTGTCACTGCCAATCCGTGTGTTCTTTAAATGAAGACTTCAAGTAAACAAATGTCAATTTCAAAATTTTTAGCAAACAGATGTATTTAGCAAACAGATGTATTTAGCAAACAAATGTATTTAGCAAACAGAATCAATTCAAGATACAAATATTACAGAGCTCCGGGCCAGTTCATAACCCTAGCAACAACAAAGTAAATTGTCAGGGCATGAAGTCTGACCGCCTAACTATCCCTTGGCCCAGTCTTTTATAGAACAATATATGTAAATTATTGATGCTAATTCAGTCCAATCCAGTCCTTCTTCTTGGATGACCTCATCTTCTTCTTCCCGCCTCATTTGGTGTTGGTGCAGTCCTTCTTCTCCATTATCTTCCCAGATAGCCAGGTCAGAGGTCATTCCCGCCGAGGAACTTATCAACACCAGTAAACTATTCTGTCACGTTTTACGATGGGGGTCTACCACTTTCCTTCTGACTGTCTCCTCCTGGCTCCAACTGTCTAAACAACATTCATGTCAAGGAAGGGTCAACTGACTGCTTATCTTTATTCCACTGATTAAACATTCTACTATTCCTAACTTCTAAAGTGCTTATAACAGAAAACAGAAACATATGGTACAACACATGCTAATAAAATAAAGACAATTCTCTTCAATCCCCCTTTTGGCCTAGCCTATGCTAGGCCAATACTAACAATTCATTGACCGCTCCCTTTGATGTAATCAAGAATAATATAAGTTTAATCATGGTGCCATCCTCTTTGGATGTTCCTGGATCTGTCCAAGCGTTCTCTCTGAATTACCTGCTGGGGTACATTGATTCCAGTGATACCAGAGTTAGGGTTAATGTGTTAGAGTGTTAGTATGTTAGGATGTTAGGGTTAACATGTAATGTTCACTCTACAACTTCAAAGGGACCAGTCCACCTGTGCTCTGACCACTTTCACTTGATGACTCTCAGAAGAACCCACTCAGCTGTGTGTTGAGTTCCTGGATCCTTACTGGATGTGGTTACTGAAGTTGCCTGTTGGGAGAAAACTGAGAGAGTTGTTTTTAGTTGAACAATTTATATTTCATACAAGTGCTGGGCTGGCCTATGGATTTTCTGCTCCTGGTCCCAGAAAGGGAACACCCCGCTTGAGCTCAAAGGGAGTGAATCCTGTCCGGGAGCTAACAGAGCTTCTTACTGACATCAAGGCAATTGGAAGCGCCTGTGTCCATTTCATTCCCCTGTGAGCACATATCTTGCCAATTTTGCTCTTCAGTTTGATTCATTCTTTCTACCTTTGCCTAACACCTTCTTTACTTCTTGAAAATCTTTCTTCTTAAAATGAGTTCTATTATCAGACCTAATTTGTTTGGGGAAACCGTGTGTCAGATTAATCAAAAATTTAATAACTATAAAACTTTTTGCATCTTCTACTTCTACGGGAACCGCCTCTGGGCAGACAGTGTATGCATCCACTGCCACCAAGAGGTATCGGAACCCATTGACTCGGTCTATCATATCGGTGAAATCTATAATTTTCCTTGCCCTGCCATGGAAACTTGCCCTCATGTGGTCGAATTGTTGATTTTACATTAAATTGTGTGCATATTGAACATTCTCTGCATCATTCATGGTTTCCCGCAGTGTGTCAGGCCGTGGGCCTCTTCCAGAACGGCATCTACCAGACCGGGCGGGAGAACAGGTCTGCCGTCTGGGCCCCGCCAAATTCCTTCAACTTTCACAGCCCCCCTTTTCCTTCCAAACTGTTTTTTCATGTGGAGAAGCTTCTTCTTGATCACAACCAAGTCTTTCCCTATCGTATCTTGGAAGAATTTCATGAACTGTTTTCTCTGCCATCAACAAATTGTAACTTGGTTTATAACCTGCAGCCTTCTTTGCTGCCTGATCTGCAGCCTCATTACCTCTTCCCTCCAGAGAGTTCTCTTTGCTGTGACCTTTGCACTTTACGACTGCGACCTCTGCTGGTTCCATGAGTGCCTGTGCCAATTACCTCATATCTGCCTCATTTTTTTTTAAGAGAGCCTGATGCTGTGTTAAAACCTGCCCGCAACCAAAGTTCAAGTTGACAAAGTTCTAAGTGAATCGCTCGCACTACATACGCTGAATCTGTATTGATGGTCACTCTCTTTCCCTTTGATATTTCTAATGCTCTAATAACTGCCCTCAATTCTGCAAGTCGTGCTGACTCTTTACCTGTTATCTTTCCTGTTTCCACTTCCATTTTCTAACTATTGCCTAGGCAGCTTTCAGCCCCTCCTGTGGGTTTCTGAAACAACAGCTATCTGTGATTAATATTTCATCTGGATCCTTTAACAGCTCCGCCTTGAGGTCTACTCTGATTTTTTCATCTTTCTTCACTTTCTTCTCACATCTGTGTGGTTCACCCTCTCCTATACCATCTGCCATATTGATCCCTTCATGTGTGTATGTTATGTGTGATGCCGTTAAAATCTTGTCCATCCTGGTCTGCCTAAGTGAGGTCATGGTAAATGCTGCTGAGCTGACCAGTGATACCACACTATGTGTTGTAAGAACTGTCAGAGCGTAACTAAATGTGCTGTTTTTGTAAAAGTTTTGCTACCCCTGCTACATGCCTTACACTGTATTATCCTTGCATACATTAATACTTTCCTTTCACCCCCTTTTTTCTGAAAGAGAACACCATTTACTGTATGTTCTCCTTCAGAAACATCCAAAAAGAAAGTATCCTTATAATCTGGAACTGCCAAATGTGCAGCTGTAGTGAGTGCCTGTTTAAGAGCAATGAACGCTTTCTCTCCCTCAGTTGTCCATGTTAACCGAGCTGCCAAATCACGCATTCCCTGTTCATTTACCATTGCACGTAGGGGCATAGTCTTTTCTGAATATGTGGGAATAAAATATCTACTATAGCTCGCGAGACCCAGAAATAACAACATTTCCTTTACAGTCTCTCATGCCACTCATTCTGTTCAGCAAAGTCGACCTGCGCAGCCACACCTTCAGGCCCAACACACAAACACGGTGATGTAATCATCCAGAAATTTCCCTATAACTTTTCTCTAAATGTATCCTGATACACCTCATTATTCTCACGGTCGTAAAATAGGGTGACATGATAGGGATCAACTGGCGGGGCAAAAGGACTTAGCATCGACAACCAGGGCCTCCAGCTCTGAAACAATGCCACAACACCGACACCAGGTGAGGTCTCAGGCTCAAGTTCTCCCCAATAAATGTCCGCCCACACCCCCTGTTCTGGCGAGGGTGTCGGACTCATCAGCATTTGTCCCTTCACACCTTGGTGTGAAATACAGCAGTTCAGTTTCATTCCATTAGGAAATTGCACCAAAATACCTTTATCTCCACACAGAATAGCTGCTCCTGTCCTCACCAGGAGATCTCGTACCAACAGGTTTATATGGCAATGTGGTGAAATCAAAAAAGGGTGCAACACAGTCTGTCCGGCAAAATGAGTCACTAATGGCACAGAAAACGGCAGTCTCTCCGGTCTCCCTGAGAACCCCACAAGCTCGACGGTGTCAGATGAGATTGGCTCCGGTGATAAATTCCATGAGATGGTGGAACACTGCCTGGTACCTCCGCGTAGTTGTGATATGGACAGTCCCTTTGCCAATGACCATACCCTTTGCAGGCGTGACACTGATCTTGGCCTAAGTACCCGCCTATCAAGCCGTATCCCTGCCCGCCGTGTCTCCCACACATGCCTCCCCTTGGACTGACCCAATAAGGGTTTATTGGAGCAAAATCTTCTGGCGGACCTAACTGATCTGGCTGCACCTGCCGAGAAAACTGCTGAACCATCTGTTTCTCTTCCTTTTGTTTATCATTAAGCTTTTTCCGTGCCTCATCTAACTGCATTTTAAGGAGCTGTTCCTGCGCTGTCATCACCTCCTCTTTCTTTCCCTGTTGTTTAACTTTAAATGTGTTGATGTGGTGTGAAAGATGTCTCTCCCAGACATCCGCCGTACTGCCTGGAAGGTCAGGATTTCCTTCCATGGCTTCTTTTACTGACTGTGGAAGTCCTAAAATTATTGCCTGACGGAACAAAATGGTGTGTAGATTATCTGAGCCAGGATGGCAACCTGTGGCACACATCCATTCCTCTTTACACCTCGCAAGGAATCCATGTGCCGACTCACTTTCCTCCCATTTAAATCTTAAGTTCTGCATTGCTCCTGGAGATACTGGAAATATCTGTCTCATAGCTTCACCAACCCTGGTTGCACAAGGGCCAAAACGTGCAGCGTTAGGTCTGTCTTTAATACCTGCTGCTACCTCGACCTTATCCAAATCCCAGAGAGACACTTGTCTCCCTAGAATTCCTCTAAAATCTCCCATCGCCAGCTGCATGCTCTGTGTTAAACTGAAAAGGCTGGACATCCACTTGCCGCCTCCCTCTGCAGGTGGGGGCATCTTATCCACCAAACAATTAATGTCTGTGATAGCAAACGGAACATATACTGGTTCCTGTCCTCCTCTTTTCTGTATCAGAGGGGCCTGGAACTGCGGCATTCCTGAAACGGGCCCCTTACTCCTCATGTGTATTCCTGTTTGACCTGCCTCCTCATTATTTATGGCCCCTGTCAACGGTACACCTCTATCCTCACACTCACTCTCTTCCCCTGATTCTGATTCATAATTTTCCATACTTGAAGCTGGGTCTTTTTCATATAATTTTGTCTGAGCTTCAACGGGCTCCTGAAGATCCGATTCTCCCATAAATGTAGCTGGAAGTTTGAGGGTGTCTGTCTTACTCTCACTCTCCTCTTTATCACTGCCATAAATCAGTCTTGCCTTCTCCTCCCTGAGCTCAGCCCTGGCAAATCCTCCTGAGGGATCAGCTCTTTTCTCTTGTTTTGTTTGATTGTTAAGTCTTTTAAAGACATTTAATGCAGATTTTTGACTGTCCTGTTTCTTAAATATAGTTTGTTGGGAGATTTTAGGGCGAACCACTTGACCTTTCTCTCTAAATTCAAATTTTCCCAAGCTATCCTCAACCTCTTCCTGTCTCTGTTTGATCCTGCTAACCTGTCTCCGAAGGTCCCACACTGTCTCACGTAAATCCTGCATTTCTTCATTTCTGTCCACATCTAACTGACCACTATTAGTAGTCAAAACTGGCAATTGATATGGGGGTAAGGAAGAGGTAGTAGGTAATACTGGGTAAAGAGTGGTGTTAAGTGTCAGTGTCTGGTTTGGATCTTCTAATGGAGGCTTCTCCACATTGGGCACTCGTGTGACCCCCCTCGATCTGCAATAGTGCACCGCTGCACATGCCACAGCCACAACATGTATCCTTCGACGCTTATCTTCTAACTCCTTACCCTGTTTTTTCCATGATTTTCCTGCTATAAAACCTTTGGATTTTGGATTATCCAAATGATCCTGTAATCTAGTGTGAATTTCTGACTCCCACTTACACAATGCTTCAGCTAAATTAACCTTCACCTCTGGAGGGGGAAGTACCTTTTGCTTCTGAGCTTCTTTCCACAACTTTTTTATTGCATCCAATTCTCCTTCCCTGTCCTCTTCTTTCATGCCACTCACCACCTGATCAAGAGTCCACTTCCACTGTTCTTCCACAGACCGGGGATAGGGAGAACATTCTCCCTGATCCCAACACGCTTTACCACATTCCAGTTCCATCTTTAACTATGCTCCCAAGTGAGATTGAATGTGAATGACTCCAACGGTCAACTCAATGCCTTAGTGAAACAAGTTTCTAGACCAAACTTCGTTGGTCCGGTTCCAGTCTGGGGGTTAATTCCCAAGGACAAAGAGCCTTTTAATTCACGTTCACTCTGTCACTTTTCCAACCCACACAAAACACAAATCTCGGGCGTCGGGAGTGTCCGTCCCGTCAACTGCGCTCCGAGTCCCAACCCAAATCTTTTTCATATACAGTGCACTGTATATGCAATACAGCACTGTACTAGTTCCGGTTTACTCTAACCGTCTATTCCCTGTTTTTTCAACAGTACTTCCGGACTCTAACCGTTCACATTTACGGACTCTAACCGTACTTAGGGACTCTAACCGTTCAAATTTACGGACTCTAACCGTACTTACTGCAGTCGTTTCAATATTTGCAATATTGTATCTGGAATTTATAACTAGGACACTTCAATTGACAGTGACGACAATTTTTTGGAAATTGCCAATGTGCAGAACTTTTGATTAAACAGGTGTCTGCTTACCTTTTATTAGGGATCCCTTTGTCGTCAGTTGTCCTCCGAAGTGACCGTTGTTGAATTCTTTGCCTCAGATGTCTTTTCTGTCTTCATCACGTCGGGGTCACCAAATTGTTGGATTGCAGTACCTCTCGTGTGTCACTGCCAATCCGTGTGTTCTTTAAATGAAGACTTCAAGTAAACAAATGTCAATTTCAAAATGTATTTAGCAAACAGATGTATTTAGCAAACAGATGTATTTAGCAAACAAATGTATTTAGCAAACAGAATCAATTCAAGATACAAATATTACAGAGCTCCGGGCCAGTTCATAACCCTAGCAACAACAAAGTCAATTGTCAGGGCATGAAGTCTGACCGCCTAACTATCCCTTGGCCCAGTCTTTTATAGAACAATATATGTAAATTATTGATGCTAATTCAGTCCAATCCAGTCCTTCTTCTTGGATGACCTCATCTTCTTCTTCCCGCCTCATTTGGTGTTGGTGCAGTCCTTCTTCTCCATTATCTTCCCAGATAGCCAGGTCAGAGGTCATTCCCGCCGAGGAACTTATCAACACCAGTAAACTATTCTGTCACGTTTTATGATGGGGGTCTACCACTTTCCTTCTGACTGTCTCCTCCTGGCTCCAACTGTCTAAACAACATTCATGTCAAGGAAGGGTCAACTGACTGCTTATCTTTATTCCACTGATTAAACATTCTACTATTCCTAACTTCTAAAGTGCTTATAACAGAAAACAGAAACATATGGTACAACACATGCTAATAAAATAAAGACAATTCTCTTCACTGGATATAAGTTCAAAGGTCAATCCAGACAAACCAACATAAGGCAGGAATAATAGGAGCCACAAGTTAACTGACTATCATGAAATTACTGTCATGTCATTAAATCACTTTTGTTTGTTTGTATACATCGTATTCTAACGACAGAAAAACACATTTTAACTAATGACACGTGACTATTTTGCTTCATTTGTTCAACGTAAAAACAGCCGGCCTCGTTGATTTAAATGGGTGTTTTAGGTCTTTGTGGCGGTTCTGTTTGGAGCCTTTATGTGACTCACAAAGTTGTTTGACCCTTTCCACACCCGTTAGGTGGCAACTTCATCACTAGCAACAAAAGGTGCAGTGAAAATGATTTGAAGGGAAACGGGCAGATAGAACAGAAGCTGAGGGCAATCGATGCAACCAGAGACTCTGATGTCATCGATCGGATCGCTGAATTAAGACTTGACGCACCATCGTACAAATTGGATGAAATGCAAAATATCCAAAGAGCCGATAGACAGATAAAAAGATGCACGTTTCTTTAAACCATTTGCTACAATCATTTTAAATATTGAGTAATTATGAGCTGTTCTAAAATAAGACAAATGTTGAGAATAATTCAGTTGCATTTCAGATCTGATGGTCGTTCAAACTGTTGCTCTACGGTGTTGAATTTAGCTTTTCCAGGAAATGAGCTACATTTGTGTTGAGGTAGATTCTCAGATAAGTTGATGAGAAATCCCAAAGTTTGACTCACTATTTTTGTTTCATACACAACAGACTGTCTGGTAGTGTTCTTTCAACGAGTCATTGGGAAGTTGTGGCCTCAGCAATGACGTCAAACCCTTCTCATCTACGGGAGCTGGACTTAAGCATGAACCAAAACCTGACAGATGCCGACGTAAAGTTACTGTCTTCTGTAATGATGCATCCAAACTGCAGACTGGAGACGCTCAGGTCAGGAGGCCTCTGTTGGTCTTTTCTAAATTTCTTTACATTTTCTACTTTTCTCTTCATTTTCAGATTTAGAAATGTGTTTTTATTTGCCCCATTTATTCCTTTTCCAGGCTGGGGTGCTGCAGTTTATCAGAGATCAGCTGTGACTCTCTGGCCTCGGCGCTGAGGTCCAATCCCTCCCATCTGAGGGTTCTGGACCTGAGCTACATCAGTCTAGAGGATTCTGGGATGAAGCTGCTCTGTTCTGGACTGGAGAGTCTAAACTGTCAGCTGGAGACTCTCAGGTCAGCTTCCTTTTATCTTCGACATAACAACTAAACAATGAAAGGCTTCAAGATAAACTCCATTGACTTTTGGAGAAGAGAAGTGTAGTATGAATTTAAATGAGCCATCGAAAGTCAATTTTATAGATACTTTTTAACTATGTTGTTGCTGTAATATCCCAGTTTATCAGTGGGGGCAGAGCTCTCCTGACTCCAAGGGCCCTGATTAAATAATGAAATAAAATGAAATAATGATTTTGAGCAAGTGTAATATGACTTTTCCTCCAATAAGAGATCATTTCTTGCCATGATTCCTTTTCCAGGCTGTCACACTGCAGGTTATCAGAGATCAGCTGTGACTCTCTGGCCTCGGCGCTGAGGTCCAATCCCTCCCATCTGAGGGTTCTGGACCTGAGTTGGAACCAGCTGGAGGATCCAGGAGTGAAGCTGCTCTGTGGTTTTCTCCAGGATCCTCTCTGTGAGCTGGAGACTCTCAGGTCAGTCAGAGATGATCCAGTACTTTCCCAGGTGTAACTAGTTAGACAATAACTGTTTACATGTTTGATCTTTGTTATAAACGTAGTGTTACAGTTCCACACAGACCACACAGGACAGATTTGCAGTATTAAATTGGTTGTGGAAATCTGTCCCATGTGAGGATGGTCATCAATGACTAGAAAGGAAGTATCAGTTGTAGATTTGTCTTGTTTTATTTTAGGCTGGCCACAAAACCGCCCAAACATTCAGACCAATCAAAAATGGTTCTTCCTGTCTTTTAAAGATCAGAAGGAAAACTAGAAACCCCAAAAAGAAAGCTGCTGCAGTGTGCCATGCCCCTTCTCTCCTGAGAAAAGCCATCCCAAAAAAGAGAAAAGCCCAAGTGTGAAGTGAGCCCCCTGTTAAACCTTGGTACCGAAAGCCTGCAGTCATTCTCATCTTAGGTGGCTTCATTCCAGCCAGAAGCCCAAACCTGCCTCCCTCTTAAAGGGGCAGCAGGTCAGTCCAACCACAGAAACCTTCATGAAGATCTGAAGCTTTCAGCATCCACAATTGTTGCACCTCACTTCCATTGGAGTCCAAATCAGAAGTCAACAAGTTGATTCTACACCGATTCTACACAATGCAACCATTTTAAAAAGGTTTCCATCCATCAGTTTTCACACATTTTTAGATAAATCTGTTTGTTCATCGCCTCCTTCTTTTGTAATGGTCATTAAAGAAAATGACCTTATTGGAGTTTTTCTCCTCACAAATATGACTTTCTATGAACGATGCAATAAATGCAGCTTGCAATCTAAGACAATATGGAAGTATGTGTATATAATAGTAGTGGAAGGAGCTCATAAAATAATACATTTGCTCTTCTCATCGAATCTCTCTGTTATTAAAGAAAAACCTGCTCTTAGTCAACAACATCTAAGACATCAACCAAAAATCCTAATTTTCTATAATATAAAACAGTAGAGAAGACTCTTTCTGCAGAGACACTGGTGGCAGGAATGCAGAAGTATCACCTGCTCAACTTGGAAGGTGGAGCAGAAACCACCAGCTGAGAAGGTCCTCAGCGAGAGGAAGTGGTGGAGAACCATGAAACTTGCTAAGCTCCACCTCAGCTCCAGAGACGGGCTGAGCTGGAGCTGTGGCACCAGGTATCGCCCAGAAGAGCCTCCAACAAACAAGCTCTTCTCTTGGGAGGAGAGGGCTTTGAATCTCAGCTCAGTGTGCTTGTCTCTAGTAGGTGGCAGCTGCACCTTTTCCTGAGGTCCTTGTTGATGCCCTGAGGGGAATTGATGCTCCTGCAATGTTTTCTGGCAGCATTGAGCTTGCAGTGGGGCAATCAAACCCACTGTGGGGGGGCTCTCTTTCCTTCTCTCATCTGGAGAACAAGTGACACCAGCTGCCAATCATTGTTGGAGAAATGTGCAGTCAGGGGAACTCTGCGTCCAGACTATAGCCACCCTTCCAGCATCCAGCAGTGTCTAAAACCTTTGATTTGGTTTCACCAGAGAGTGTAGGGATTGCAGGGTCGCTGCAGCATCGCCCACAAGCTATCAGGAGTGGGTCGTTTTGTCCCAACTCCTGACAAGAGTTGAGTGCTATTGAGAAATGTGGTCTCACAAACTTGGAAGGTATTTTGACCCACACACACTTTACATACGGTGTAGATCTTGTCCAACCGCCCTGAAAGAACCCAAAATAGGAACATAGGGCAGATAAGCCGGTGCAGGACCAGAGGTTTGTTGCTCGTAAGCTGTGTTTTGCTCTGGTACATGTTGATTTTTATTTGTCTTCTCTTAAAATAATTGTTATTTTAGACTAAGAGGCTGCAGTTTATCAGAGACCAGCTGTGATTCTCTGGCCTCAGCTCTGAAGTCCAACCTCTCCCATCTGAGGGTTCTGGACCTGAGCTACAACCCGTTGCAGGATTCAGGAGTGAAGCGGCTCTGTTCTGGACTGGAGAGTCCAAACTGTAAACTGGAGAGGCTCAGGTCAGTCTTCATTTTTCTACCTATATACCAGCTGCTAAGATGGTGAAGTGAGGCTGTTCTCAACACTGCTGTGATGCACCACATTAAAAAAATTCCTTGTAATATCGTGAATTCAGGTCTGACCCAACTAAGAACTAACGTAGGTTTAGTACTGACGCAGATAACATGCAGACCTGCACCGTATAACCTCATCCTGCATTTTTCAGATTGATTAACTGCTGGTTATCAGAGATCAGCTGTGATTCTGTGGCCTCGGCGCTGAGGTCCAATCCCTCCCATCTCAGAGAACTGGACCTGAGTCAGAACCAGCTGCAGGATTCAGGAGTGAAGCTGCTGTCTGATCTCGTAGAGAATCCAGACTATGGGCTGGAGACATTGAGTCAGTAGCTGGTAGAAGCCAGTCAACTCCCGCTCATCTGCTGCATCACTCACTGACCACTGGTGAAGAACATCTGTGGAAACATCTGCCGTCTACTCCCTCCATAGATGAAAAATTCAGTTTTTAAAAAGCGCTGGTGGACTTTCAGGAGATCAGTCGATGGTCGACAAAGCAGAAGCAGCTTCGCCTTGAAGTTAAATTAGTTCCTGGTATCACACAATGCATCTTTATAAAGTTCTAAATGGCTCCTCGGCCACTCTTAGAAGCATGGAAACATTCTCTTAATTGTCTCTTCAAATGTCTGTATTATACGTTACTATTTTACATCATGCCTTCAGAATGTTTAGGGTTTAGTATTTACTGTCTCTGTGACATGGAGCATTGGAATATTTCAGCTGCAGCCAGCAAAAACCCATCAGAATGACGGCTATCGGTGGGAACCGCAGCTCATTTGACTTTAGTCAGTCTGTTCAATGTTATAGGATTTATTGCAATCTAATAAAAACTATGAATAAATGTGGGAAATAGGAAATAAAAAGAAGCAAAATGACCAAATAAATCTCCCATGAATACTGTAAATTTAAAGATGTCAAGAATGGAATATCAGCTTAAATGGAATCAAACATAAAGTGAAAAGGCCTCCTTTAAGTTTACTGCAAAAATAAACACAAAATCAAGAGCGACACACGCCAAAAACGTCTCATTCTCTCTTCTGTCTCCACTCATTCTTTTATATTCTCTTAAGATAATGGGGACGGGGTCGTGTGATAACAAAACAAGCTAATTGGGGACTATATTTTTGTTGCAAGAACTTTGGCTCTTCAGAAATTTCTATGTTGGCTTCCACAGATTGTGCATCCACTAGAAACTCAGTGTTTTTGAGGAACTACCAGGAGTGGCTGGAGTGGAGGCCAATGACGCTATAGCTACATATAGCTACATATAGATCACCGTTATCCTCAACCCTAAAGACCACCAGTTGGCGCAGCAATACTAAAGATAGGAGGTTGTGGTCGTTCCCCAAGGGTCAATCTTAGGTCCAACCCTTTTTAATCTTTACATGTTTCCTCTTGGGGACGTCATCAGGAGCCACGGCATCAGCTTCCACAGCTATGCTGACGATACGCAGCTGTACATCGCCGTGGCTCCTGGTGACACAGGGCCAGTTGATGCCCTTTTTAACTGTATTCTAGATATCCAGTCATGGATGGCAGAAAACTTCCTACAGCTCAACCAGGACCAAACAGAGGTCTTAGTTATTGGTCCTGAAGGTCCGAGAGAGAAACTTGTACCAAAATTAAAGGATTTTAAGCCATCTCAATGTGTAAGAAATCTGGGTGTGATCTTTGACTCTGAGCTTAGTTTTATCCCACACATCAAAAACATAACAAAGGTGGGTTTTTACCACCTGAAGAATATAGCCAGAGTCCGCCCGTTTCTCTCTCAGGCCAGCACGGAGGTGCTGATGCACGCTTTTATCTCTTGTGGTCTAGATTATTGTAATGCCCTGCTCTCTGGTCTTCCCAAAAAGAGCATCTCCAACCTACAATTATTACAAAACTCAGCTGCACGGGTGCTGACGAGGACCAGAGGGCGGGAGCACATCACACCGGTTTTAGAATCGCTGCATTGGCTACCCGTGCGTTTCAGGATCAATTTTAAGGTTCTTTTATTAGTTTTTAAATGTCTTAATGGTCTTGGCCCGACTTATTTATCAGACATGCTTCTATTCTATCAACCCTCACGGACTCTGAGGTCCTCCGGCACCGGCCTTTTAACCATTCCACATGTAAGCTCTAAAACCCACGGGGAAGCGGCCTTCAGTTATTATGGTCCCCGACTGTGGAACAGCCTGCCGGAGAACCTCAGGGCCGCAGAGACTGCTGAGATTTTTAAAAAGAGGCTCAAGACACACCTTTTTAATCAGGCCTTTAATTGATTTTCTGATTATTTTTAATTTCTTTTATGTTCTCATGCTTTTTTATGTCTTATCCTTATTTGACTTGATACTTTTACTGTTTTACTCCCTCAGTTCTTATTCTCAGTTTTTAGCTTTTACACCTTTTATCCCATTTACTGTTTCAGTCCTTCAGTTTTTAGCTCCAGTGTTTCCTCATGGGGTTTCCTCATGGGGGCCTGCCAGGCTGGGAGATGTTTCCGGTCTACCACTAGGGGTGCTGTCCCGTGGACAGCTCTGGCCTGGGTGGTTAGGGGGCTCTGTGCCTTGGTGTGGAGCCTCCGGTCTGTCCGGGTCAGGGTGGTCTTTGTGGCGGTACCACCTGTGGTCATAGACCGTGACCTCCCTCGGCCTGGTGGGCCTCCAAAGGTGGCGTCTCCTGCGCCTCAGGTCTCGGTGCCCAGCCATGTCTCAGCTTGTTTGTGTGTGTGGGTGTAGGTGTTTGATTTTGTGTATGCATGTGTGTGTGTGTGTATCTGTGTGTGTGTCCTTTTTCTTGATTCTCTTGTTTCTCTTTGCTGTTTTTATCCTTTGTGAGGCACTTTGTGCTACCCAGTGTATGAAAAGTGCCATATAAATAAAGATTGAATTGAATTGAAAAATTGAATCACTTATGTGTAATAACTATAATCAGTTAATCAAGAATGAGACAAATGTTATTCATTGACCTTCCTGTCCTGAATCCTCATTGGTCTTTATCCAATGATCTCCTTATGGTTCCTGGATCAATACAAAGACAGGTGAACCAGCATTTAGTTGGGAGAGTGGAGCTTCCGTTGGCTAACGTATTGCGTCCTAACCCTCCTGCCCATATTAATGATCATATTCCTCGGGGCAACAATATATCACTCCAATTTATTAACTAACCCTCAACCAAAACATGGGCTTGGGTTCATTTGAAAGACTGACTCACTGCATCACCCATCTGGACCGAAGGACACAATAGCCACTTTTGCTAACCCTTTTGCCAGGTCACATTCAGCTCCTGTCTGAGTCCTCTAAATGAGCCTGGATCCATGCGTTGACCATCAGGATTCAGCATTTGTTCTTTATTTTTGAATCTGCTAGTATATGATCAAATGAAGACCAGAAGATGATGCAACTGTTTATTTATAGCTGTCAATCAAACAAATCATCAGCTTCAAAATCACCATGGCAACAACAGAAGTAAAGCTTGATAGATTCACTGGTAGAAGGCATCAAACTGCTGCTGGTGATGATGATGATGATGATAGAAGGCTTGTTTCAGCTGTGTTGTAATCTGTTGTCATGACAACTCAGCTGCTGGATAACATGAAGTTTGGAAGAGCATCAAATATTCATGTTAGAGTGAACAAAACAGATGAACTTAATAAACTGAAAGACAGAAGTAAAGTCCAACCTTTGACAGCTGTCATGGAGAGAAAACCTTCATCCACATACTGGCGGGCAGAGTTCTGAAGAAAAGGGTATCACACGTCAGTCAGGTGCCTCTAAATGCTTCTGATTAAACCTTTAATCATGTTGTTGTGTTCTTGTCTGTGACTCAGGAGATCATCTGATTTAAAGACTGTCTGTGTCAAATATATGGACATTCTCCAGATGAAAAGAGAAAAGAAAGTAAATGTGCGTCCCCTGGAAACTGTCGGACTTGGTCCTCTTCTACTGCCCCTGCTGACGAGCAGCTAATAGAGCTGAGAGACACTTTTCTCTCTGAGGCTTCTGACTTACCGCTGGCCTCTCCAGATTCATCAACTGGATGATCATTTGTCCCCTCCACATGATGAAGATCGCTGCCTTCAGCTTCATCTGCACAACACATTCAGAGGGGAGATTTTCTTCATCCTGGCACATTTGAATCCCTCTGAATTCTTCTAGACTGCAGATTAAAGGCAGCTTTCTTTACCCAGTGGCTGACTGGAGGTCTGACAGACAGCTGAATCAGGTGGGTGGGTGGCTGGCTGACTGGCTGACTGACTGGCTGGCTGGCTGGCTGGCTGATGGATTGACTGACTGACTGACTGACTGACTGACTGACTGGCTGCAGAGTCCGCATTACTGCGGACACCGCACCAATCCACCTGTCGATCTCCTGCTCCATTCTTCCCTCAATCGTGAACAAGACCCCAAGGTATTTGAACGCCTCCACTTGGGGCAGGATCTCCTACTTGACCCGGAGAAGACATTCCACCTTATTCCGTTTGAAAACCATGGCCTCGGAGGTGCTGATTTTCATCCCAGCCGCTTCACAAACCGATCCAGTGATCATTGGAGGTCACGGGGCCGATGACGCCAACAGGACCACATCATCTGCAAAGAGCAAAGACGCGATCCTGAGGTCAACAAGCCGGACCCCCTCAACACCATGACTGCACCTAGAAATTCTGTCCATAAAAGTTATGAACAGAATCACTGACAAAGGGCAGCCATGGCGGAGACCAACCCTCACCGGAAACAAGTTCGACTTACTGCCAGCAATGTGGACCAAACTCTGACACCGATCGTACAGGGAGTGGACGGTGTGTATCAGGGGGCCCGGCACCCCATACTCTTGAAGGACCCATAGGACCCCCCGAGGGACACGGTCGAATGCCTTCTCCAAGTCCACAAAACACATGTGGACTGGTTGGGCAAACTCCCATGCACCCTCAAAGACCCTGCTGAGGGTGTAGAGCTGGTTCACTGTTCCATGCCCAGGACGAAAACCACATTGCTCCTCCTGAATCCGAAGTTCGACTATCTGGCGGACCCTCCTCTCCAGTACCCCTGAATAGACCTTACCAGGGAGGCTGAGGAGCGTGATCCCCCTATAGTTGGAACACACCCTCCGGTCCCCCTTCTTAAAAAGAGGGACTACCACTCCGGTCTGCCAATCCAGCGGCACCGTCCCCGATGTCCACGCGATGTTGCAGAGTCGAGTCAACCACGACAGCCCTACAACATCCAGAGCCTTAAGGAACTCTGGGCGGATCTCATCCACCCCTGGGGCCTTGCCACCGAGGAGTTTTTTGACTACCTCGGCAACTTCAGCCCCGGAGATACGTGAGTCTGTTCCCAGGTCCCCAGGCCCTGCTTCCTCACTGGAAGGTGCATGGTGGTATTACGGAGGTCTTCAAAGTATTCCTTCCACCGATCCACAATATCCCAAGTTGAGGTCAGCAGCACACCATCGCCACTATACACAGTGTTGACAGTGCCCTGCTTCCCCTTCCTCAGATGCCAGATGGTGGTCCAGAACCTTTTCGAAGCCGTCGAGGAAGTCGTTCTCCATGGCCTCATCCAACTCTTCCCATGCCCGGGTCTTTGCCTCGGCAACTGCCGTAGCTGCACTCCGCTTGGCCTGCCAGTACCTATCTGCTGCCTCAGGAGTCCCACAGGACAAAAAGGCCCGATACAACTCCTTCTTCAGCCTGACGGCCCTCACAATATGTTTGGGTCAGCCAGGTCCGTCCGACATCCTTCCCCACCAACAGAGCCAACTCACCACCAGGTGGTGATCAGTTGGCAACTGGTGCGATCAACTGGTGCGGGCCAGTTGACAATTGCTGTAACAGACAACCTGATTGAAACCTCCTGAAGACCCCAGAGGGAGAGTTCGAATCCAGCTTTGGGCATTATCAAAGAGAAGATATTTGATTGAAAAATTCACGATCATAAAAATATTTAAAGAGCATAGCAGTGTCTGTGAGATTTATGAGCCACAAATGCTGCTCTTTTTAGGAGCACAGCCATCTATTAAACTGTAGTTTGTGTCATAGCATAGTTTTATTGACAAATTCTAAATTGCAAGTAGCAGATATGAACAGGGAAATGCTACGTTATCTGCTTATTCTGTTACAAATAATCTGATGAAATAGGTGGGGAGTTAATTCAGTTGGGGATAGACAGATGGAATATTAGTGTTGATAGTATGATACTTGAGTTCTTTAGATATTGTTTTCAATTCAGGAATCTGCCGCCTTGAGTTGGCTTTTTTTGAAGACAGAAATGTTGACAATAGTGTGGACCAAAGTGGGAAATTCAATTTTATTTAAACACACACACACACACACACACACACACACACACACACACACACACACACACACACACACACACACACACTTCATACGCACACACTTCATACGCACACACAAACATTTCATTTCCATTCTGTTCCGTCTAGGGTTACTCGGTTTAGGCATTTCATACAAACCACTTTTTACCATAGCTCACCAGCAGGACATACTTCCTCGTTTGGGGAAACCGAAGGACTGGTCCATGATTGTATATACGGAGGGGTTTCGCGGGGTGCTACGGCACAATCTATTTTAGCGGGGGTGTTTTATTGGGGTAAATTGAACATGTATTTTACTGTGCACTGGGTGGTTGTTGGTGGTGGAAATTTGTTTTGGAAGTTTTACGCATATTTTGTATTTTCTTTTCGGTTGTAATTTTGAGTTTGTAAATGTATTAGTGAGCATAATAATTTTGATGATTGGTTTCACCTGTGGGAGGGGCTACAGGTATAAAAGCCCTGTAGTAGGCCCAAGACGGGGCTTCTTGTTGGTTATTGAGTTGGTTGGTCATTGTTTTGGAGAAAAAGAAAATTGTTGGAAAAGAGTTAAAGTGGAGGGGTGTAAGAGTGTGCAGGGTCTGTATGTATTGTATGGATTTAGCCTGGCATCTTCTGACGCTACTTTATTTTTGATAAATTAAAATACATTTTTGGAGGAAAGAATCTCCCATCTCCCTCTGTCTCCTCCACCGCCGTTCATCCTTGCGACATGTGGTGTCAGAAGTGGGATTTGGAGTGAGACAGAACAAGGTAACAAAGATGGCGATGAGGAAGAAGGCCTCTGACGAGGCAGCAGCAGCAGTTGGGGACGTTGCGGTAGCGACAGCAGCCAACCCCAGTGAGTCATCCCTGGACCGGCTGGCAAAAATGTTCGAGTTCTTCATGATGGTGCAGCGGGCCAGAGATGACAAGCTGGAGAGAGAGTCAGCCCAGCAAGCCCAGCAGTATGCAGACCTTGCCCATCAGGTGACCCAGCTACAGCTGGATGTAGAGGCAGTGCGAGAGAGGAAGACCAGTCCAGCTCCCTCTCATGGGGCTACAACAGAACGGCCTGCAGCCACCGCCAGAGGGGGTAAGACGCCATACAAGCTGAAGATGGCAAAGCTGGAAGATGCAGACAATATAGACCATTACCTGACGACCTTTGAGAAGCTGGCAGCAGCCTGTGAGTGGCCAAAGGCAGACTGGGCAATCCACCTTATACCACTCTTGACAGGCAAAGCCAGGAGTGCTTTCATTGCAATGGACCCTGAAAACAACACAGACTTTGACAGACTGAAAGAAGCCATACTAAAGAAGTACGACATTAATGCAGAGACGTACCGCTCACAATTCAGAGCTCTAGATACCAGCCAAGACGAAACACCACAAGAACTGTACATACGCCTGAAAGACCTTTTTTGTAAATGGGTGAAGTACGACAGCTGCAGCAAAGAGGCCCTCATGGAGACCATGGTGCTGGAGCAATACCTGCGCATTCTCTATCCGGAGGTGAGGACCTGGGTCAAGGAACGGAACCCAGCAACAGCAGCAGAGGCCGCCACCATGGTGGAGAACTTTGTCGCCGCACACAAGGGCTCCAAGAGGTTCCGCTACGCTGGAGTGTGGGACCACCCGCCCTGGGGTAAGTCTGATGGTGTTGGTAGAGGATGTGGTTCTGGTAGCTACAATAGGAGTGCACAACCCCCTCCCCAGAGCAGTGTTAAGTCCCAAGGGGTGTCTTGTTTTAACTGTGGTAGGGAAGGCCACAAGAGCCCGGCTTGCCCCCTCAGGAAGCCCAAACACTCCCATCTGTGTTATGTACCCAACCCTAGCCCACCCCTTAAGAATCAGCTTAGCAGGGATCCTGTTATTACAGTGGAGCTAAATGGTAAACCCACAAAGGCCTTAGTTGACACGGGATGCACCCAAACTTTGGTTCAAGCAGATTTAGTCCCCCTTGAGTGTATAAATGAGAATGACAAATTGACCATTTGTTGTGTTCATGGTGATCAGACTGAACATAGTACAGCAGATGCATATGTCAAGGTTTGTGGTCAGACGTATCTGCTTAGTGTGGGGCTGGTTCCCAAGCTGCCGTACCCAGTGTTGTTGGGCCAGGATCTCCCTGTTTTGCCAGACCTGGTAGGTAGGACTGCCTTGGCCTGTGTAGTGACTAGAGCGATGGCAAAAGCAAAACCTATTGACATGGCAGATTTTCCTTTTTATGGTGAGGATGTTCCAGTTGAGCCAGCATGCACCAGAGAAGAAAGATGTGCTAAGCGTAGACAGACAGTGGAGGAGATTATAGAGCATTCAGACTTGCAGAGTGTGGCAGATGTTGATCCCCCTAGCTTGTCTGATGCAGATGTACGTTTTTCTGGTGATATTGCAGATATACAATGTGCAGATCTGACGCTAGCCCCACTGTTTAAGAAGCTAGAGGATGGTGTGTGTTTTCTCCCCGCTCTTGGAAAGGAAGTTTTCATCCTGCAAAATAACATCTTGTACAGGCAGAGCGAGGATGGCTTACAGCTTGTTGTGCCAGAGAAATATAGGACACAAGTGTTAGAGCTAGGCCACACAATCCCTTGGGCAGGGCACCTAGCTCACATGAAGACTCTACAGCGCATCGGCAGACGTTTTTACTGGCCAGGAATGTTTGTACAAATCAAGGAATACTGCGGGTCATGTCCACAATGTCAATTGGCAGGAGCCAAAGGTTTGGCACGTGCCCCATTAGTGCCACTTCCTGTTGTTGACACCCCGTTTGAACGGATAGGGGTAGATGTTGTTGGTCCCCTGGAGAGGAGTAGGTCAGGGAACCGCTTCATTTTGGTTGTATGTGACTACGCCACCAGGTATCCAGAAGCCTTCCCCCTAAAGGTTGTCACTGCCAAGCAGGTTGCCTCTTGCCTGCTACAGTTGTTCTCCAGAGTAGGGATTCCCCGTGAGGTTTTAACAGATCAAGGTCCCAACTTCATGAGCAAAACACTCCAACAAGTGTATGACTTGTTAGGGATAAAGCGCATCAGAACCACTCCCTACCACCCACAGACTGATGGACTGGTAGAGCGGTTCAACCAAACTCTGAACATGCTCAGACGGTTTGTGGATGACAGTGGAAAGGAGTGGGACCAGTGGCTACCATACCTGTTGTTCGCGTACAGGGAGGTTCCCCAAGAATCAACTGGGTTCTCCCCTTTCGAGCTGCTGTATGGACATCAGGTGCAGGGCCCACTGGACGTGCTGAGGGAGACCTGGGAAGGAGAGACGCCGCGGCAGACGGACATCATCTCCTACGTCCTGAAAATGAGGGAGAGGCTGACCGCAGTGACTGCAATGGCTCAAGACGACCTTCGCCAGGCTCAACACCGACAGAAGTCATGGTATGACCGGTCTGCTCGCACACGCCGTTTCCAGCCTGGTGACCGGGTCCTGCTACTGTTGCCCAGCTCTGACAACAAGCTGTTGGCGAAATGGCAGGGGCCCTACACTGTGACACGCAAAATGGGAGCTGTGACGCACGAGATCGACATGCCAGACCGTCGAAAGAAACGACAAGTCTTCCATGTCAACATGTTGAAGCGATGGAATGAGCGGGTGGAGCCAGAGGTGCAGTCGGAACCACAGCAGGGGGCGTCAGCGCTGATGATCCGAGCGGTCCAGGAGGAAGAGGAGTGCAGCGAACAGTACCTGCCAGGCCGGGAGGAGGAGTGCCAGATGGACGTCAGTCATCTGTCAGAGGAGCGCCAGCGTGACCTCCACTACATCCTGCCAGAGGGTCTCTTCACTCAGCGGCCTGGGCGAACAGAGCTGGTGGAGCACCATGTGGTGCTCAAGGACGACAATCCTGTGCGGCAGCCATGCTACAGGGTGCCAGAGCGACTACTGCCGGTCCTGAAGGAGGAGCTGGACATGATGCTTCAGCTAAGGGTCATCGAGCCATCCTTCAGCGAGTGGAGTAGCCCAGTTATCCTGGTTCCCAAGAAGGATGGCAGCCTGAGATTTTGTTTGGACTTTCGCAAGGTCAACATGCAGGCAAAGTTCGACCCCTACCCCATGCCAAGGGTCGACGACCTGATTGAACGACTGGGCAAGGCCAAATACCTAACCACATTGGACCTGTGCAAGGGTTATTGGCAGGTACCGCTGGCAGAGAGCAGCAAGGAGCTCACTGCCTTCAGAACACCATTTGGACACTTCCAATTCACAGTTTTACCCTTTGGCTTGCATGGGGCACCGGCGAGTTTTCAGCGATTGATGGACAGAGTTCTCAGGGGGACGGAGAGCTTTGCCGCTGCCTACCTGGATGACATTGTCATCTACAGCGCCACCTGGGAGGAGCATCTCGGTCATCTGCAGCAGGTCCTCTCCTTGGTTAAGGAGGCGGGCCTTACCATCCACCCAAACAAGTGTGCCTTGGCCAGGGAGGAGACGTCCTACCTGGGCTATGTGCTGGGACGGGGTGATCCGCCCTCAGGTGGGGAAGGTGGAAGCCATCATGGCTGCAAAGCGGCCAACCACCAAGAAACAGGTGCGGTCGTTCCTGGGTCTTGTGGGTTGGTACAGGCGCTTTATACCAAACTTTTCAGCGAAGGCGTCTGTACTGACAGAGCTGACCCGCAAGAGCCAACCCAACAAGGTGGAGTGGACGGAGGAGTGCGAGAGCGCGTTCCAGGACTTAAAGGACTCTTTGTCAAGAGCCAGTGCTCCTCAGTCCAGACTTTGAGAGAACATTTACGGTGCAGACCGATGCTTCAGAGAGAGGCCTGGGTGCGGTCCTCTTGCAGGGGGATGAAGGACAGTTGCAACCAGTGGCTTATATTAGCCGGAAGCTGCTACCCAGAGAGCAGAACTACTCAACGGTCGAAAAAGAGTGTCTCGCAATAAAATGGGCACTGGACTCCTTCAAATATTATTTGTTGGGGCGTAAATTTGTGCTCGAGACGGACCACAAAGCTTTGTCCTGGCTGGGGTGTATGCGGGACACGAATGCTAGGATCACAAGGTGGTTCTTGGCTATACAGCCATTTGATTTTGATGTGTTGTACAGAGCAGGGAAGATGAACTGTACTGCTGACTTCCTCTCTAGGATGCCACAGGGGGCATTTTCAGAAGAGGGGGGAAATGTCACGGAGTGAGCCGTGCCACATACGCACACACTTCATACGCACACACTTCATACGCACACACTTCATACGCACACACAAACATTTCATTTCCATTCTGTTCCGTCTAGGGTTACTCGGTTTAGGCATTTCATACAAACCACTTTTTACCATAGCTCACCAGCAGGACATACTTCCTCGTTTGGGGAAACCGAAGGACTGGTCCATGATTGTATATATGGAGGGGTTTCGCGGGGTGCTACGGCACAATCTATTTTAGCAGGGGTGTTTTATTGGGGTAAATTGAACATGTATTTTACTGTGCACTGGGTGGTTGTTGGTGGTGGAAATTTGTTTTGGAAGTTTTACGCATATTTTGTATTTTCTTTTCGGTTGTAATTTTGAGTTTGTAAATGTATTAGTGAGCATAATAATTTTGATGATTGGTTTCACCTGTGGGAGGGGCTACAGGTATAAAAGCCCTGTAGTAGGCCCAAGACAGGGCTTCTTGTTGGTTATTGAGTTGGTTGGTCATTGTTTTGGAGAAAAAGAAAATTGTTGGAAAAGAGTTAAAGTGGAGGGGTGTAAGAGTGTGCAGGGTCTGTATGTATTGTATGGATTTAGCCTGGCATCTTCTGACGCTACTTTATTTTTGATAAATTAAAATACATTTTTGGAGGAAAGAATCTCCCATCTCCCTCTGTCTCCTCCACCGCCGTTCATCCTTGCGACACACACCTTATTGATGCTTGGTCAGGAACCAGAGAAGGTCCCAAACGGGGAAAGCTGCCCGTTCAGTCAGCAGGTTCCTCAGACCCAAATCTATCATCACTTCCCATCTTCACTTTGAGGATTTTCTCTTTGATCATGGCCTCCAGCTTGACTTTTTGTATGACATTTAAATAAATGAATTCAGTGAAGAGAGTACTGGTCAAGTTTAGAAAAAGTTTTTTAACTGCAACGGTGTCGGTTAATTTCTTTTCTAATTCAAATTAATTTGCTGCCTCATCCAGAGAAAATATGTGTTTGTTTCCAGTTAAAAGCCCTCTTTAACAATACGGCAACTCGGAAAGAGAGAAAACTCCTCTTCTGCTATTTTTCACTGGGTGAGACAAAGGATGGAATGAAAAATGAAATAAAAGAGTAGAAGAGGTGGGAATTAGACTATGTGAGGCTGGAGGATGAAGCATCTCTGATGAAGCTATTACCTTTACCAAGGGATCCCTGCGACACAAATACCGTAATTTTGTTTGCTGAGCTTTAGCCTGTAACTGCAGTAACCTGAGCAACTGGCTAACTTTAGCATCGCCGGCATTCTTGCGGCCTTTTCAAACATTTACTTTATATTTATCCGACACTAAATCAGCAGAACTCCAGCACTCCCTACATGACAGCACCACAACAGCTAAACTTCAATGTTTTAGATGAATCATTTCGAGGAGAAGTAAACACATTTTTACAATCAATACAATCTAATGTTGGTCTCTAAATATTGCCATAGCAACTTGCCAATACACATAAGGGCCCTGGTGCCAGGAGATTCACTCATTAGCCAGGACTCCGTACTTCACTACACCACATTCTAGATTAAACATGCCAGAGTTCTGTGCAGCTGGGTGGGCTCTGGATCGAAGGCGGGTCAATTTGCCGTATTTGCTGCATGATCGATGCAGCAGTAACACAAGTAACATGAACATTAAATGAATGAAGCGGTATTATTCAAGGCACCATCAGTAGATTTTCTCATTTAGCAAAAGTGGGCTAAATTTACTTCAAAGAAAAAAATTATAACAGCAATTTTCTATCATTCACTCAGCTGAAATATTTTTAGAACATAATTGGATTGAAATACAATAACATAAAGTGCAAAAATCTATGAAGCAAAACCAACACTTTCTTCAAGGAAAAGGCTCATGTGCAGTGAAAAATATTTACCTTTAACTTTTAAACTTGAGCTGAGTAATAATTGTAAATGTGTTATTGCAGCTTAATGTTCACTTGTTTGAGGCTGATACTTGGTGGTGTCTCATCTTTTGGACGAGTTCATCAATGTTGGGGGTCCGGCTCTGAGCTGAGGAACTCCTCACAATTGAGTGAAGGTGTTCAGCAGGAAGTCCACTTCTGTGTGATGTTTTGTTCAGCTTCATCAAAGAAAGCAGTTGTTCCCGCAGGTCTGTGCTGCCAAACACAGGCAACGTTGGAGCAGCCTGGATGTGTGTCGGGGAGGAAACGGGCAAACTCCGCAGCACCCACTGCCCCATGTGTTGCCTTCAGGGCATCACTGCATTGGAGCTCAATCACCTCCATTTGGAGCTTTGGTGCTGAGCTTTCCACCTCAACCTCAAACGGACGGCTGAGCAGTTCAAACCTGCTTTTTGGTGCTTTTAAGTCAGTGACTCGGCGTGGGAAGTCAGCGGCGAGAACACTCATTTAATCAGCAAACTGTGCTCGGGAACACGCTGGTAGAGAGCTTCTCTTTCAGGGTCTGGCACCTGGGAAAGTGGCTCAAGTTTCCTTTGTGCATCTGTGCCTCCCACAGAGTGCGTTTGGTTCTAAAGGCCTTCACTGTACTGTACATATCAGAGGGGACACCACCCCGACCCTGCAGCTGCAGCTTCATTGCATTCAGATGACTCGGAATGTCCCACAGAAAAGCCGTTTCACACAAGAACCTTTGGTCTGGGAGTTGAGTTGTGTCTTTCCCTTTGCTGTCCAAGAACATCCGATCTCCTCAGGAAGCTGGAAACATCTTTGCAGCACCTTTCCCTGGCTTAGCCATCGCACCTCAGTGTGATGGGGCAAATCACCACGCTGCGTTTGCCACTGGCTCAGAAACGCCTTGAACTGGCGCTGAATTAAACCTTTGGCTCTGATAAAGTTCCCTGCGTGCGTGATGGTGAACATTCCATGTTCCATGTTCAGGGCTTCAGCACACAACGATTCCAGGTGTATGATGCAATGATGAGCTGTCAGTTCAGCGTAACGTTTTCCTCCTGCGTCTTCTCCCGTATCTTGGCCACCAGTCCACTCCTGTGTCCACACATGGCAGCTGCTCCGTCTGTTGTCCAACCCACCAGTTTTTCCCGAGGCAGCTCCATCTCATTTCCACATCTTGACATCTCTTCATACAAATCCTGTCCTGTGGTTGTGCCGTGCACAGGACGTAACGCCAGAAACTCCTCTGTCACGTTGAGGCTGGAGTCCCCTCTAATGTCGGGGCTCTCATCCACAGCCAGGGAAGATGCCATGAAATCTTTCCCCTTTTTCTCCAGCTGCTCTTTTAGATTGAGGGACAACAATGGTGTTTCTGCTCAGGCTCCCGTTTCAAAAGAGTTGCCTTTTGTCTGGGCAAACTTGCTCACAAACTTTAAGCATGCAGTGTTTGATGGAATCCCCCTCTGGAAATGGCCGGGCTGATTGAGCGATCTCTTCTGCCAGAATCAAACTGGCCTTGACAGCAGCCTCGCTTTGAGATTTGGCTTTTCTGAACAGAGCCTGTCCAGATTTGAGGCCTGGTTTTAATTCCTCAACCTTCTGTAGCTTTTGTTCCATGTCCATATTCTTGTCTTTGTCCGCGTGTTTAGCTTCATGATGCTGTCTCAGATGATATTCTTTCATTACCGCCACCCTTTCTCCACACAGAAGACACCCAGGTTTCCCAGCTGCCTCCGTGAACATGTACTCCCACTCCCACCTTGTTTGAACCCCCGGTTCTCAGTGTCCACCTTCCGTTTTGCCATTTTATGGGGATCTGAAAGTTAACTTTTGCTGTTATGCTAATGACTACTGATAAATAATGAAATGAAGCCACCTCCCGCTCAGACTGTCACCGTTGCATTGTGGGAAATGTAGTATTGGCCTGTGTAAAACATCTGCGGCCTGTGGGCCGGTTCTAATAATAAATCAATATCATCCCGGGGGCCATAGAAAACCCTCGACCTTGACTCTGACATATGAGCTTTAAATGATTTCTTTTGACTCCCATTTATTTGGCTGTTTGGATATCATCTTTGCTAGTGTGTGTGCGCGCGCACGCTCTATGTAACTGGCATAAAGGATGTTAAAATTAGTCTAAATTAGTCTAGATTAAATAAAAATCCATCCATTCATCATTCCCAACAGGCGGTGTTTGATTAGAAACTCTTTCTGAACTCTGGTGCTCTGAAACATCTCCGCTTCCATTTTCAGCTGTTTTTATTCTCAATAACATCAAATCATCCATCCATCCTCCTTATGAACCCCCCCAGGCCGTGCTTTCCTCCTGGCTGAGCCATAATCAGCTCTGGATGGACTGGTTCACGCTTGGACTGAGTCAAGATTTGATAGCTTGACTGATTCTTACAGTTTTGGATCAAACCCCCATCTGCTGATTCCAGGAGATCTTTAAAGGATCTCAGAGCTTCAGATTTATGAAGCCTGCTCAGCCCCCGGCAGCGCTGATGAAACCATTTCATTCCTTCAAAAAAGCAGAACATGAAGCTCCAGAAAAGGTTTTTGGATCAAGTTTCCAACAGAACGAGGACAAGTGGGTAAAAGCGCCACTTTAAAGCCTCCAGGCCTCAGAAAACATCCACCTTTAGGATGCCTGACTTTAGAGGATCATCGGTTCGCTCCGAGCACAAGAACAAACATGTTTAACCTCAGTCCAAGAACATCTGACCTGAAATGATCAAAAAGCTTCAGCGTAAAAAGATGGTGGAGAGAAAGCTGCTGGGAGGTTCTCAGAAGAGAAGTGGCATTAAAGCCAGCTGGAAGAGTCCAGCCTGCTTCCTGCTCCTCCAAACAGGCGTCTCCACACCAACACTGAGGAACACGGGCTTCTGTTCTTCCTTCTTCTCTTCTGACTATTGTGTGTTTGATGAATGCAGCATCCACTCACTGCCCCCCCCCCCCCCCCCCCCCCCCCCCCCTCATTTACACTGCTCCTGGTTTCACAATGCTCCTCAGACAGATGCAACCAGAGACACTGATGCCGTCAGACAATAAACCTGAGTGTTGTTGTGTCCGGTTATTAACATGTTCCATGCTTTTCCTTCTGCAACAGTTCATCACACCTGCTCAGGGAAACCTCGGTGTAAAGGAGGTGAAGCCGTGCCTCAGTGACTCTACTTTGCTGTTTTAGAAACTAACAGTTATTAGATGAATATACAGTGTGCACGTACGCGCACACGTGTGTATAAACACTTAATACACGCGTGTGCGTGGATGTAGACTTTTTAGTACTTTGGGTTCATATACTTTTTAGTATTTTGCAGATTCGTGTCTGTATATAAACCAGATCCTCCTGTAATAAAGAACTAAAGGCTGACTGTTGTCACGTGACCCGTCTCCGTCTGTGTCCGATGATGGAACCTGCCTGGAACATCTGGTCCACAGAAAAAGCAAAACAGCTCACAGAACTGGTCCAGTTTAGACCCAAAAATGACAATAAATAATGAAAATGTGTGACGCAGTAGAACAATGGACGAACTTTCTATTGGTCATTGACAGTTTCACTTATCAGAATTCATCAAAAATGTTCAAACCAACAAACTACACACAGAATAGCAAAGTTTAGAGCTTAAAGGGAGCGACAGCTGAAGATTTAAAGCTCAACGCAGCTGAAGAAGTTCCAAAAAGGAGAAATATCATGTGGTGCTTTACCGCCACCCGGTGGACACGCGTGGAGCTGCAGACAATAGTTAAACGCGCTCCGACACATTCTGACCTCTGCTGCTCCTCCTGGACTCCAGGGCTGCAGAAATATGCTGCTTTTACAAGTCTTTCAAATCTGTCAAGCATCATAAATCTTATTTATTTATTTAACTAAGTTAGTCAGTTTTAATTTAAATGCAAAAACATATTTATGGCATTAAAATAGCAAAACAACTTTTCATCTTGAACCCTCCCAGAATGCTTTTATAGTAGTGGAATATTAATCAACAGCCATAAAGTTGTTCATTAACAGAGGAAAAAGGAAAGGTAAAAGTTTTCCGTTCAGACTGAGCAGGAAGACTGAAGACCGACAAGGTGAGTGGAAACGAAGAGCATTATTGAAAAGAATTGACAGTTGTGTTTGGAGATAAAATCAAGATTTGAAAACATTTTTGTTACTATTGAAGAGCTGAAGAATTCTTGGCTTAAGAAAATTCAACAAGACTTCATATTTAGTTTTAGCACAAAACATCGTTATACATTATAAATGAATAGGTCTTATTTAACTTTCTTATAGTCTGGCTTTAGTTATAGTTGAATAGTCTTTCTAAGTGAAGTTTAGTTTATTTTTCTGCTCTTTGCTACTGATCCTAAAAGAACTTTAAACCCTCCCAGAATGCTTTAATGGTAGTAATATATACGCCATGAAGCTGTGATTAGGTTGTAAAAGTTAAAGTGAAAGTATTCTCTTCAGACGAAGCAGGAAGAGCGACAAGCTGAGTGTAAGGTGAGTATTGTGCTGTTAACGTTGTTAGAGAGTCTTAACAGGTATTAACAACATTTTAAAACTTTTTTGTGACAGGTGAAAAGCTCTTAGCGTTATTAGAGCTGTTCAACAGTCCAGGTCACAGCTGAATATTTTGGTATTACCTGTCAAACAACATCTAATCGTGTGCAAGTTAGCATCTCTCAGCCGGACCAGTTTAAGACAATAAACTAAATAACTAAATCCACACAGGATCACAGGACACCAACAGGATTTTGGGTTCATGTTGCACGTTTTCTCACAGTGGTTTATTGTTCTATGTTGTGGAACCACTGTGAAAGAAATGCAGGAGTGGGTGTCATTTCTTTCATCTATTTTAAATAGAGCAGTGATCTTTGAGGACTTGGATCATAGAAATAATTGAAGAGGGGAACAAAGGAGGGAAGTTAAAAAGTCCTGACTAGTATGTTTATGTAGCACCAGATAATTTAGTGGCTGAGCTGAAGACAGTCCTTTCACCATGTTGGCCTGTGGAAAACCAGTGTTGTCGGCCCGATGGACCAGCGTCCCCGTCGTTGCCGGACCACCGTTGGCCACCAGTTGGGTTTTTGGGATCAAAGTGGGGGCGTTTCCTGTATCCGGTTCTCCTCACGGATCCATGACTACAACATGTTGCTGCAAGTGCAGAGACGTTTGCTCTGGAAAGAACTTTAGAGCACATTCAGTGCTGCAGGATGAGGCGCTGGAAAAGGTGCCAGTTCTTTTCTCACTGCAGGGAACAGTTAAAAAAAGCAGCTTAAACTCTGACAACATGAAAATTATACAGAGACATCATTGATTTATTGATTCAGTTGTTATCCAGAATGGATTAGAAATGTTCCTGTTTGATAAAAATGCAGTGAATTGGGATTATTTAACTCCAACCTCTACAGATTATTTACCTTCATCACAGTCTCATCACTATTCCTGATGTTTCCTCAGGATGGACGAGGACAGAGCAGAGTCCACAGTGCCCAGCAGGGTGTCCCTGAAGAGTGACCGGTCCAAAGATGGAATGATGAACTTCAGAAGTTCAGGCCAAATGTAAGAAAACTAAAGCGTGATGATGTGTTTGTGTGGCAGCTGTTAGTCACATTAGCAGCAGCAGGTTGTGAGTTTATTATTGGAGATGTTTAACACTTAAACCTCAGACAGTCATAGAGTTACAGACTTAATGTGAATATTGTTGATTAGAAACAAGAATCAGGTTTAAACTGAAAGATGAATTCAGACATAAATGCTGGAACAATATTGAGTCTTGATCAGGTTCTTTCATCCTATAAATCAAAGGACTAATAGAGATGTGTTTCATAGTGAGAGGGGGGAGCACATCCTATCAAACTGGGACCAGTCAGCTCCACCAGGAGAGTCCTCTTGTTCACAATCTGGAAGCAGATCTGGAGATGCTGAAATGAAGCCCAAACAAAGTAAAACTGTTCAATATGAGATTTAATTTGTGATGTCATGAATTTGGAGTTGTGTTGATGATTTATTATAGATGGAAATCATTGGTTTACTTATGTTCAGGAAGTGATCTGCAGGAGGTGATAGAAGGTCATAAGATGAGTCTGAAGAGAAGATGTGAACATGTGACTGAAGGAACTCATGAAGCAGGAAGTGGAACCCTGCTGAACACGATCTACACTGAGCTCTACATAACTGAGGGACAAAGTGAGGAGGTGGACACACAACATGAGGTGAGACAGCTTGAGAGAACCTCCAAGAAGAACATCCAGGACACTCCAATCAAGTGCCAGGACATCTTCAAAGTCTTATCTGAGCAACAGAGACACATCAGAGTGGTTCTGACCAACGGTGTCGCCGGCGTTGGAAAAACCTTCTCAGTGCAGAAGTTCAGTCTGGACTGGGCAGAAGGTTTGGAGAACCAAGACATCAGTCTGGTGCTTCCGCTCTCATGCAGGGAGCTGAACTTGATCAGAGATGAGCAGCACAGTCTTCTCTCACTGCTTCATGTTTTCCATCCAACATTACAGAAGATCAGAGCAGAAGATCGTCTCCGAGGTGTCGGTGTACTCAGGAGTTTGTACAGAGATCTTCAAGAGAGAGAGTGTGATCTTCCAGAAATCAGTCTACTGCTTTGTTCATCTGAGCGTTCAGGAGTTTCTGGCTGCCGTCTACATGTTCCACCGTTACACCAGGAAAGACGCAGCAGTTATAAATAAGTTCCTAAAATATTCGAAACCAAACACCTTTTCCAGGATTACATGGTTGTTTACAAATAACAATCCAGTCACATCTCTTGATGACTTCCTCAGGAGAGCACTAATGAAATCTCTCAAAAGTGAAAATGGCCACCTGGACTTGTTTGTTCGCTTCCTTCATGGTCTCTCTCTGGAGTCCAATCAGAGGATCTTGGGTGGACTGTTGGATCAGAGGAACAGCCACCCAGAAACCATCCAGAAGGTCCTCAACAACCTGAAGGAGGTGAACAGTGATGAAATCTCCCCAGACAGAAGCATCAACATCTTCCACTGTCTGATGGAGATGAAGGATCAGTCAGTCCATCAGGAGATCCAAGAGTTCCTGAAGTCAGGGGAGAAATCAGAGAGGGAACTGTCAGTGATCCACTGTTCAGCTCTGGCCTACCTGCTGCAGATGTCAGAGGAGGTTCTGGATGAGCTGAACCTGCTGCAGTACAAGACCTCAGAGGAGGGACGACGTCGCCTGATTCCAGCTGTGAGGAACTGCAGGAAGTTCGAGTAAGTAAAGATTTTTGGGGCCGGACATCGACGGTTAAATCAAGCGAGTGGATCATGTCAGGTAGCAATACCCCCTCCAGTGGTCATTCCTTCTATTCTTTATCTCCACTGCAGCGTCCATAAATTTAAAAAAAACAACAATTCATCCAGAAATGTTCAGCACTGGCTGGATATAAGTTCAAAGGTCAATCCAGACAAACCAACATAAGGCAGGAATAATAGGAGCCACAAGTTAACTGACTATCATGAAATTACTGTCATGTCATTAAATAACTTTTGTTTGTTTGTATACATCGTATTTTAACGACAGAAAAACACATTTTAACTAATGACACGTGACTATTTTGCTTCATTTGTTCAACGTAAAAACAGCCGGCCTCGTTGGTTTAAATGGGTGTTTTAGGTCTTTGTGGCGGTTCCGTTTGGAGCCTTTATGTGACCCACAAAGTTGTTTGACCCTTTCCACACCCGTTAGGTGGCAACTTCATCACTAGCAACAAAAGGTGCAGTGAAAATGATTTGAAGGGAAACAGGCAGATATAACAGAAGCTGAGGGCAATCGATGCAACAGAGACTCTGATGTCATCGATCGGATCGCTGAATTAAGACTTGACGCACCATCGTACAAATTGGATGAAATGCAAAATATCCAAAGAGCCGATAGACAGATTAAAAGATGCACGTTTCTTTAAACCATTTGCTACAATCATTTTAAATATTGAGTAATTATGAGCTGTTCTAAAATAAGACAAATGTTGAGAATAATTCCGTTGCATTTCAGATCTGATGGTCGTTCAAACTGTTGCTCTACGGTGTTGAATTTAGCTTTTCCAGGAAATGAGCTACATTTGTGTTGAGGTAGATTCTCAGATAAGTTGATGAGAAATCCCAAAGTTTGACTCACTATTTTTGTTTCATACACAACAGACTGTATGGTAGTTTTCTTTCAAAGAGTCATTGGGAAGTTGTGACCTCAGCAATGACGTCAAACCCTTCTCATCTACGGGAGCTGAGCTTAAGATGGAACCAAAGCCTGACAGATGATGCAGTAAAGTTACTGTCTTCTGCAATGATGCATCCAAACTGCAGACTGGATACGCTCAGGTCAGTCAGAGATGATCCAGTACTTTCCCAGGTGTCACTAGTTAGACAATAAATGTTTCCATGTTTGATCTTTGTTATAAACGTAGTGTTACAGTTCTCAGAAAAAAGACCACACAGGACAGATTTGCAGTATTAAATTGGTTGTGGAAATCTGTCCCATGTGAGGATGGTCATCAATGACTAGAAAGGAAGTATCAGTTGTAGATTTGTCTTGTTTTATTTTAGGCTGGCCACAAAACCGCCCAAACATTCAGACAAATCAAAAATGGTTCTTCCTGTCTTTTAAAGATCAGAAGGAAAACTAGAAAACCACAAAAGAAAGCTGCTGCAGTATGCCATGCCCCTTCTCTGCTGAGAAAAGCCATCCCAAAAAAGAGAAAAGCCCAAGTGTGAAGTGAGCACCCTGTTAAACCTTGGTACCGAAAGCCTGCAGTCATTCTCATCTTAGGTGGCTTCATTCCAGCCAGAAGCCCAAACCTGCCTCCCTCTTAAAGGGGCAGCAGGTCAGTCCAACCACAGAAACCTTCATGAAGATCTGAAGCTCTCAGCATCCACAATTGTTGCACCTCACTTCCATTGGAGTCCAAATCAGAAGTCAACAAGTTGATTCTCCACCGATTCTACACAATGCAACCATTTTAAAAAGGTTTCCATCCATAAGTTTTCACACATTTTTAGATAAATCTGTTTGTTCATCGCCTCCTTCTTTTGTAATGGTCATTAAAGAAAATGACCTTATTGGAGTTTTTCTCCTCACAAATATGACTTTCTATGAACGATGCAATAAATGCAGCTTGCAGTCTAAGACAATATGGAAGTATGTGTATATAATAGTAGTGGAAGTAGCTCATAAAATAATACATTTGCTCTTCTCATCGAATCTTTCTATGTTATTAAAGAAAAACCTGCTCTTAGTCAACAACATCTAAGACATCAACCACAAATCCTAATTTTCTACAATCTAATATAAAACAGTAGAGAAGACTCTTTCTGCAGAGACACTGGTGGCAGGAATGCAGAAGTATCACCTGCTCAACTTGGAAGGTGGAGCAGAAACCACCAGCTGAGAAGGTCCTCAGCCAGAGGAAGTGGTGGAGAACCATGAAACTTGCTAAGCTCCACCTCAGCTCCAGAGACGGGCTGAGCTGGAGCTGTGGCACCAGGTATCGCCCAGAAGAGCCTCCAACAAACAAGCTCTTCTCTTGGGAGGAGAGGGCTTTGAATCTCAGCTCAGTGTGCTTGTCTCTAGTAGGTGGCAGCTGCACCTTTTCCTGAGGTCCTTGTTGATGCCCTGAGGGGAATTGATGCTCCTGCAATGTTTTCTGGCAGCATTGAGCTTGCAGTGGGGCAATCAAACACACTGTGGGGTGGCTCTCTTTCCTTCTCTCATCTGGAGAACAAGTGACACCAGCTGCCAATCATTGTTGGAGAAATGTGCAGTCAGGGGAACTATGCGTCCAGACTATAGCCACCCTCCCAGCATCCAGCAGTGTCTAAAACCTTTGATTTGGTTTCACCAGAGAGTGTAGGGATTGCAGGGTCGCTGCAGCATCGCCCACAAGCTATCAGGAGTGGGTCGCTTTGTCCCAACTCCTGACAAGAGTTGAGTGCTATTGAGAAATGTGGTCTCACAAACTTGGAAGGTATTTTGACCTACACACACTTTACATACGCTGTAGATCTTGTCCAACCGCCCTGAAAGAACCCAAAATAGGAGCATACGGCAGATAAGCCGGTGCAGGACCAGAGGTTTGTTGCTTGTAAGCTGTGTTTTGCTCTGGTACATGTTGATTTTTATTTGTCTTCTCTCAAAATAATTGTTATTTTAGCCTATGGGGCTGCAGTTTATCAGAGACCTGCTGTGATTCTGTGGCCTCAGCTCTGAAGTCCAACCTCTCCCATCTGAGGGTTCTGGACCTGAGCTTCAACACGTTGCAGGATTCAGGAGTGAAGTGGCTCTGTTCTGGACTGGAGAGTCCAAACTGTAAACTGGAGAGGCTCAGGTCAGTCTTCATTTTTCTACCTATATACCAGCTGCTAAGATGGTGAAGTGAGGCTGTTCTCAACACTGCTGTGATGCACCACATTAAAAAAATTCCTTGGAATATCGTGAATTCAGGTCTGACCCAACTAAGAACTAACGTAGGTTTAGTACTGACGCAGATAACATGCAGACCTGCACCGTATAACCTTATCCTGCATTTTTCAGATTGATTGACTGCAGTTTATCAGAGATCAGCTGTGGCTCTCTGGCCTCGGCGCTGAGGTCCAATCCCTCCCATCTCAGAGAACTGAACCTGGGTTGGAACCAGCTGCAGGATTCAGGAGTGAAGCTGCTCTGTGGTTTTCTCCACTTTCCAAACTGCCGACTGGAAACTCTGAGGTAAACACCATTCTCAAAAATGTCCATTATTCCATCCGAGGGTCCTCACACTTTCTGAGTGTGTGTGTTGTGCCCAGTTCCTTCAGGAGGGGGGGCCACACGGGGACCACTTATTCATGATAAATTGATTTAAGGACAATGAAAAAGCCGACAGATGGTAACCAAAATGAGACAAAACTAGGTGAGGGTGCCTGGTAGACACCAGCCAACGAGGAGGGAGATGGTGAGGGAGACAGGAAGTCATCTAAGACAGGTTGTGCCTTTAAAGATGAGCCACAGGTGAGATGGATCTCCATGATGAGATGGGAGGGAAAGAGGTGGGAGAACCTGGGAAGAGTGAGGGCCAGAACAATATATATTCTCCTTTGGAACAGTGCAAACCTGAGAGGTTGGAATTGTGGTAATTACATATTACTATCATTTTTAAAGCTGTAACTAAATTAAATATTTACAGATCATGCCTTTGATTAACCTTTCAGATGAATACTGGTTTCACTTATAACCTTATAAAAGTTTCCCTTCTTTATTTAGATTATGGGGCTGCAGTTTATCAGAGATCAGCTGTGGCTCTCTGGCCTCGGCGCTGAGGTCCAATCCCTCCCATCTCAGAGAACTGGACCTGAGTCAGAACCAGCTGCAGGATTCAGGAGTGAAGCTGCTGTCTGATCTCGTAGAGAATCCACACTATGGGCTGGAGACATTGAGACAGTAGCTGGTTGAAGCCAGTCAACTCCCGCTCATCTGCTGCATCACTTACTGACCACTGGTGAAGAGCATCTGTGGAAACATCTGCCGTCTACTCCCTCCATAGATGAAAAATTCAGTTTTTAAAAAGCGCTGGTGGACTTTCAGGAGATCAGTTGATGGTCGACAAAGTAGAAGCAGCTTCGCCTTGAAGTTAAATTAGTTCCTGGTATCACACAATGCTTCTTTATAAAGTTCTAAATGGCTCCTCGGCCACTCTTATAAGCATGAAAACCTTCTCTTAATTGTCTCTTCAAATGTCTGTATTATACGTTACTATTTTACATCATGCCTTCAGAATCTTTAGGGTTTAGTATTTACTGTCTCTGTGACATGGAGCATTGGAATATTTCAGCTGCAGCCAGCAAAAACCCATCAGAATGACGGCTATCGGTGGGAACCGCAGCTCATTTGACTTTAGTCAGTCTGTTCAATGTTATAGGATTTATTGCAATCTAATAAAAACTATGAATAAATGTGGGAAATAGGAAATAAAAAGAAGCAAAATGACCAAATAAATCTCCCATGAATAGTGTAAATTTAAAGATGTCAAGAATGGAATATCAGCTTAAATGGAATCAAACATAAAGTGAAAAGGCCTCCTTTAAGTTTACTGCAAAAATAAACACAAAATCAAGAGCGACACGCGCCAAAAACGTCTCATTCTCTCTTCTGTCTCCACTCATTCTTTTATATTCTCTTAAGATAATGGGGACGGGGTCATGTGATAACAAAACAACCTAATTGGGGACTATATTTTTGTTGCAAGAACTTTGGCTCTTCAGAAGTTTCTATGTTGGCTTCCACAGATTGTGCATCCACTAGAAACTCAGTGTTTTTGAGGAACTACCAGGAGTGGCTGGAGTGGAGGCCAATGACGCTATAGCTACATATAGCTACATATAGATCACCGTGATCCTCAACCCAAAAGACCACCAGTTGGCGCAGCAATACTAAAGATAGGAGGTTGTGGTGGTTGCGCAGACGCTGAGTGATATCCCGCACAAACGTGCCCTATGTTCTATATACCGTATGTTCGCGACCAAAGGGCGCACCGTATTAAAAGGTGCAGCCTCAGTTACGGGTGCTGTTTCTGTATTTAACACATACATCAGGCGCACCGGAGTATAGGGCGCGGGCATGGTAAAACATACCGCTACCATAGCTTAAAACATGCATGCTAGCGTGTATTTAGCAATTTTGCGAAAGCTGGCAAGTCGACCGCTGTAGTCGGCCGCTCACAGCGGGAGCCCCGTCTGTAGTCACTGATACCAGCTTTTCCAGCGGCACTTTTTTCTCCCCCAAAAACTCCTTCACCTCGTTATATATGTCGACTCCGCTCGTTATATAGGTCGACTCCCCTCGTTATATATGTCACCTCCCCTCGTTATATATGTCGACTCCCCTCGTTATATGTGTCAACTCCCCTCGTTATATGTGTCAACTCCCCTCGTTATATAGGTCAACTCCCCTCGTTATATACAGTGGGGCAAAAAAGTATTTAGTCAGTCACCAATTGTGCAAGTTCTCCCACTTAAAAAGATGAGAGAGGCCTGTAATTTTCATCATAGGTACACTTCAACTATGAGAGACAAAATGAGAAAAAAAAATTCCAGAAAATCACATTGTCTGATTTTTAAAGAATTTATTTGCAAATTATGGTGGAAAATAAGTATTTGGTCAATAACAAAAGTTCATCTCAATACTTTGTTATAGACCCTTTGTTGGCAATGACAGAGGTCAAACGTTTTCTGTAAGTCTTCACAAGGCTTTCACACACTGTTGCTGGTATTTTGGCCCATTCCTCCATGCAGATCTCCTCTAGAGCAGTGATGTTTTGGAATGCCCTTGCTGATGGAAGGAGATTTTCACTCAAAATCTCACGATACATGGCCCCATTCATTCTTTCCTTTACACGGATCAGTTGTCCTGGTCCCTTTGCCGAAAAACAGCCCCAAAGCATGATGTTTCCACCCCCATGCTTCACAGTAGGTATGGTGTTCTTTGGATGCAACTCAGCATTCTTTCTCCTCCAAACACGACAAGTTGAGTTTTTTCCAAAAAGTTCTATTTTGGTTTCATCTGACCATATGACATTCTCCCAATCCTCTTCTGGATCATCCGAATGCTCTCTAGCAAACTTCAGACGGGCCTGGACATGTACTGGCTTAAGCAGGGGGACACGTCTGGCACTGCAGGATTTGAGTCCCTGCCGGTGTAGTGTGTTACTGATGGTAGCCTTTGTTACTTTGGTCCCAGCTCTCTGCAGGTCATTCACTAGGTCCCCCCGTGTGGTTCTGGGATTTTTGCTCACCGTTCTTGTGATCATTTTGACCCCACGGGGTGAGATCTTGCGTGGAGCCCCAGATCGAGGGAGATTATCAGTGGTCTTGTATGTCTTCCATTTTCTAATAATTGCTCCCACAGTTGATTTCTTCACACCAAGCTGCTTACCTATTGCAGATTCAGTCTTCCCAGCCTGGTGCAGGTCTACAATTTTGTTTCTGGTGTCCTTTGACAGCTCTTTGGTCTTGGCCATAGTGTTAAACAAACAGGTTCAAACAGGTGCCATTAATACAGGTAACAAGTGGAGGACAGAGGAGCCTCTTAAAGAAGAAGTTACAGGTCTGTGAGAGCCAGAAATCTTGCTTGTTTGTAGGTGACTAAATACTTATTTTACTGAGGAATTTACCAATTAATTCATTAAAAATCCCACAATGTGATTTCCTGGATTCTTTCCCCCCATTTTGTCTCTCATAGTTGAGGTATACCTATGATGAAAATTACTGGCCTCTCTCATCTTTTTAAATGGGAGAACTTGCACAATTGGTGACCGACTAAATACTTTTTTGCCCCACTGTAGGTCAACTCCCCTCGTTATATAGGTCAACTCCCCTCGTAGTTGTCTTTAGGGGCAGTAGTGTGAGAAGTTCTTTTGTGGAGAAATCATCAAACGCCTTCCTGATAAAGATCCTCAGCTGCGCCGTACTGCTGCTGTCCACCGACTCGTCACAGGAGGCTAAACCACCTGCACCTCGCCAGGTCACGGTCCAGCTGGTCGGCCAAGTTCCCGGACATCGCAGATACTCTTCTTCTTCACCTCCTGCCTGACTGGCTCCTGAGACAACAATAGAACAAACAACAATCCTGCAAATGGAATGTCTCTGTTTATATTACATTTACCAATGAGTCTACCTTGCCTAACTTCTAAGAGAAGACAGAAACATATGGTGAAACACATAACAAGATAAAGACAATTCTCAACACCTGCCCTGTGGATAGCTAGCATGGTAGCTTGTGACACGTCGTGAAATGTCTCTCCACATTGTGCCGCTTCACCGTCGCCACAGTCGCCCCGCAAATAAGACAAACACATGCTCCTTTCACAGTGGTAAAAAAAACCCTCGACCTCCCATTCGTGGTGAAAATGATGTGTCTTCTTTCTTTTTTCTGCCATCTTTTTGGGTCAGTCGTCTCCTCGTTTTGGCTGCGCCCGCTAGGTTGTTTGGTCGTAGCAATCTGCGAAGACGCTACGTTTTGGTCATGCGCATCTTACTGACCTTTGAACTATTTTTTATTTTTTAAAAATATATATATTGTTATTTCCAGTTTATGTGTAAGTGTGATTTAAACAAGAATAGCATACAAAATAAATTAGTTGCAGCTCATTGGTCAGTGGTGCTATTTGAGCTATTTTTAGAACAGGCCGGCGGGCGACTCATGTGGTTCTTACGGGCGACCGGGTGCCCGCGGGCAACGTGTTGGTGACTGTTACGATCCCAGTTATGTGGTTTAGTTTGCTTTTACTGTGCGCTCTGCGCACCTTTGCGCATTTGGTTCTGTTTTGTCCCGCCCCCGTGTTTTGTGTTTCTCTGTTTCAATAGGTGCTGCGCCATGGTCTGTGATTGGCTCGTTCGTGATTGGCGTCCTTTTAAAAACCCTGGGGTGCCACCCAACGAATCCTTCTTGCTCCGTTTTCGTCCTGTTCCGTGACTCGCCACGTCAGCGCTACCAGTTCCCACTTCGTTTTTGTGACACGCAGCCCGTCGGTTGCAGTTCGCCCGCTTCTGTGGAGAAGCCACTTTCGTCTACGTTTTGGAATGTTTGCCATGCAACGTGCCTTTAACCATTGAATAGACCTATATACTTTAAGTGCTCACTTATTTTTGTATTACTCCCCACCTTTTGCCATTAAATCTATATTTCACTTATTGTACTGGCGTTATTCCTCGTGCCACCTTCACTTTTCCCTGGTTCACAATTCCATACCCTAGACTGGAACGTGACAAATGGGGGCTCGTCCGGGATATTTGATCCCATAGCTTTTTGTAATTTTGTTTAGCGCCCTTAGTCTTTTGTGATTTTGATTTCTTTGATTTTTCCGTAGGTGTGCGTCTGCAATCCAGAGGTCTGGTGAGTCAGCGTGTTCCCAGCTGGGTTGTTTTCAACCCTTCCTTCGGGGCACTATTTTTTTTTTGTATGTTTTAATTTGCCTTTTTGGGAGTAACTCCAGGGGGAGGTACGCTAGTCAAAGAGTGGACTTAAGATAAAGTCCTCTCTTATGACGTTAAGCGTTTAAAGGCGCCTTCCATTGGTACGCTCTGAAGAGTTAGATAGGTGAGTTAGTTTCCTGGTTAGGCAGTCAGGACCAGACTCTCTGACACCCTGCGTCTTGGGGTGGTTGCAGTGCAGTCTCTCGGATTTTGTTTGATTTTGTTAATGCTAATTTTGGAGGCATTTGGCACGCCGCACGCGTTTTACGCACCAGATTTTGCATGGTTTTTGGCTTCTTTCTGATCTACATTGTACATTTCTGCTTGAATTCTCCATTAACCGAAGTTTTTTGGTGTTACAGGATGGCGTCTGTTGAAGATTTTTGTAAGAATCCTACGAAGGATAGTTTGTTACGGTGCACTAAAGAGCAGCTAATTAGTATTGCGGAACATTATTCTGTAACTATTACTAGTGACGATAAAAAGCTTAAGGCAGTATTGTTGGAGAAAGTAGAAAAGGGCTTGATCGATAAAAATATTATTGCTAAAGCTGAAAGTGCCGGCTCCCCGTCAAATTTGCCCCAATCGCCAACTGCAGAGCTTTCGTTTAAAATGCAGGAGTATAATTTGGAAGGTCGCAAATTGCAGCTCCATACAGCACAACTTAGAGCAGACCGTGAGGCTATGGCTCTTCGAGAAAGAGAACTCGAAAAGGAGGTTCGTTTACGGCAATTAGAGGTGGATAAAGAAATCGAATTAAGGAAATTGGAACAACAAGAAAGAGAGAATCGGAAAAAGATGGAGTTCCAACGCGAGCGTGAGGAGCGAGAATTTAATTTGAGAAAACTTGAGTTGGAATATTCGGCTAAATACTCTGCCATTAATGTCTCTCCATTTCGTCCTCCAAGCTCTCCTCCTCTGTCTACGGCGTGGCAGGAACGACAGCGTGTCCCTTTCGTTGCCTCTGCGTTACCAGAGTTGCCTCAAGACGCACCACATAACCTCCCGTCATCTGATTCACCTGCTCCACCTTTCGACGTGAGCCGAAATATTCGCATGGTTCCACCATTTAGCGAGCGCGAGGTTGAGAAGTATTTCGCCCACTTTGAACGCGTCGCTTTAACTTTAAAATGGCCAGTCGGCGTTTGGACCCTGCTATTGCAATGCGTGTTAACGGGAAAGGCACAAGCTGTTTATTCAGCTCTTACTGTTGACCAGAGTGCAGACTATAGTATTGTTAAAACTGCTATATTAAACGCATACGAACTTGTACCAGAAGCCTACAGACAAAGATTTCGAGGTCTTAAGAAAAATGACAAGTTGACTTATATGGAGTTTGCGAGAGAGAAAGAAAATGCCTTCGATAGGTGGCTCACTTCTTTACGAGTACAGTCAATGGCTCAACTTCGAGAAGTTGTTCTGCTGGAGGAGTTTAAAAATTGTGTGCCAGAGTCGGTCGCGACTTATATTCATGACCAGAAAGTTACCACGTTGGCACAGGCCGCTGTTTGTGCTGACGAATTCACGCTCACGCATAAAACAGTCTTCACTCGTCGGGCACCATTTCAGTTTTCTAGTCCTAAACGCAGCTGGCGAAATTCTAAGCCGAACAGACCCTCGTCTCCCACCAGTGAGAAAAGAGAATGCTTTTACTGTCATGAGTCGGGTCATTTAATCGCTGTTTGTCCTGTGCTGCAAAGAAAAAATCAGTCTCCTAAACGCCAGCCTAAGAGTGTTGGATTTGTGCGGACTGCCAGCGCTGATGAGTTAAGTCATGATATTGACCCCGTGTATGATCCGTTTATCTTGAAGGGAAAAGTCTCCTTAACTGCTAGCGGTGGAGATGGGAAGTCCGTCTCTATTCTTCGGGACACTGGGGCCGCAATTAGCTGTATTCTCGAGTCTGCCCTTCCGTTTTCTGATCGAACACATTGTGGCTCCGATGTTTTACTTACAGGGATCGAGTTGGGGATAACACAAGTTCCCTTGCACAAGATTTACCTGGACACCGATTTAGTGAGCGGTCCTGTGAAGGTTGCTGTTCGGGCACAGCTTCCTGTGAAAGGGGTTGAATTCTTGTTGGGGAACGATTTGGCTGGCGGAAAAGTGATTCCGATACCTGAGGTGCTCTCTACTCCGTTACAAAATACTGACGAGGACCCTGAGTTTAAAAATGTGTTCCCCGCGTGCGTGGTGACAAGAGCTCAGGCTCGTAAGTTTAGGGATGTGATTGATTTGTCCGGCAGTTGTTTGATTTCCGACAATCCATTCCAGTCCCCCTCCAGCCCGCGGTCACAGGCAGCAGACGCTCCGTTGCTGTCCACGCTTGATGGTGCTGAAAACGCGCACCTCGACCTGTCGCTGCCCGTTGACAAAGCGCTGATTAGAAGGGAGCAAGAAAGCGACCCTTCTCTCGCTAAATGCCGCGTTGCTGCTACTAAAAATATGGCAACTGAAAGTAAGTTGACTGACTATTTTTGGGAGGATGACCTAAACCTGCGTGATGTCCCAGTCTCCTCTGCTAGGCTTCCAAATTCAGAAATGCTTCGGGAACTGAGAAATAATTTGTCGCACTTAAGGGAGGAACAATCTAATGATATATGTGCCTTGATTAATGAGTTTCCAGGTTTGTTTTCCGACGTTCCGACATTAACCAATGTACTTCGCCACGACATTGATGTAGGTGACCAGGCACCAATAAAACAGCACCCATATCGTGTCAATCCGACTAAAAGAGCAATTATGCAATCGGAGGTAGCCTATCTCCTCAATCATGGACTGGCTGAGCCCAGTGCTAGCGCGTGGAGTTCGCCGTGTCTCCTGGTTCCCAAACCAGATGGCACGTTTAGATTCTGTACAGACTACAGAAAAGTAAACGCTGTAACGAAAACCGACTCTTTCCCCTTACCTCGTATGGAGGATTGTGTTGATCGTGTTGGCTCCGCTCACTTCGTTACGAAATTAGATCTTCTCAGGGGCTACTGGCAAGTGGGATTAACGCCCAGAGCCTCCGAAATTTCTGCCTTCGTTACACCTGACAACTTTGCACAATACAAGGTTATGGCGTTTGGTCTTAAAAATGCCCCGTCAAGCTTCCAACGGCTTATGAATAAAGTTCTCGCTGGTGTCCCAAACTGCGAGTCGTACTTGGATGATGTGGTCATTTACTCATCCTCCTGGTCTGAGCATATTGATAACATTCGCTTGGTATTCACGCGCTTGAGAGATGCGTCTCTGACCCTCAACCTAGCTAAATGTGAATTTGCCAAAGCAACCGTAACCTATTTGGGGAAACAGGTTGGCCAAGGCCAAGTGCGCCCAGTGGAAGCTAAAGTATCCGCTATCGTGGACTTCCCCATTCCGTCTGGTAGACGAGAGCTTCGTAGATTCCTAGGAATGATTGACTATTATCGTAGCTTCTGCCGCAACTTTTCCGATGTAATACTACCGCTAACGAATCTGCTTAAGAAATCTTGCTCGTTCGTTTGGTCAGTCGATTGCGACTCTGCTTTCCAGAACGCTAAAGCGCTGCTTTGTAGTGCACCCGTACTGGCGTCTCCAAATTTTGATGTGCCTTTCAAATTAGAGGTTGATGCCAGCGGCACTGGTGCAGGTGCTGTCCTTCTGCAGGAAGATACTAGTGGGACTGATCACCCCGTTTGTTATTTTTCGAAGAAGTTTTTGAAGCACCAGCTTAACTACAGCACAATTGAGAAGGAGGCTTTAGCTTTACTGTTTGCACTCCAACATTTTGAGGTGTATGTGGGTTCCACATCTAAGCCTGTCGTTGTTTTCACTGACCATAACCCTTTGCTGTTCTTATCCAGGATGAAAAATTCAAATCAGCGTCTCATGCGTTGGTCCTTATATCTACAAGGATTCAACCTGGAGATAAGGTATAAGAAAGGAAAAGAAAATGTTCTAGCTGATGCTTTGTCACACTAAGAGATACTGATTAGAGAGCACTTGTTGATCAACATTATATGTTGATTTTTGGTGGTGTGTGTGTTACGATCCCAGTTATGTGGTTTAGTTTGCTTTTACTGTGCGCTCTGCGCACCTTTGCGCATTTGGTTCTGTTTTGTCCCGCCCCCGTGTTTTGTGTTTCTCTGTTTCAATAGGTGCTGCGCCATGGTCTGTGATTGGCTCGTTCGTGATTGGCGTCCTTTTAAAAACCCTGGGGTGCCACCCAACGAATCCTTCTTGCTCCGTTTTCGTCCTGTTCCGTGACTCGCCACGTCAGCGCTACCAGTTCCCACTTCGTTTTGTGACACGCAGCCCGTCGGTTGCAGTTCGCCCGCTTCTGTGGAGAAGCCACTTTCGTCTACGTTTTGGAATGTTTGCCATGCAACGTGCCTTTAACCATTGAATAGACCTATATACTTTAAGTGCTCACTTATTTTTGTATTACTCCCCACCTTTTGCCATTAAATCTATATTTCACTTATTGTACTGGCGTTATTCCTCGTGCCACCTTCACTTTTCCCTGGTTCACAATTCCATACCCTAGACTGGAACGTGACAGTGACCCCTGGATTAGATCACATGATCACTCTAGATGGTATCTCATTAGCATCTAGTCTCTCTGTGAGGAATCTAGGAGTAACTTTAACTGCCATAAATATCATTTATGTTGTCATTTTATGTCTGTAGAATATTTTATTTAACATTGTTTATTTTTATGAATATTTAATTCCTTTATTTAACACATCATACAGGCGGAAGTGGTTTCTGTTCTTTGTTTAGTGACGGACCTTTAATGTGGTACTCCTTTCACGAACTTTTATTTGAGGTAATACTGCAAGAAGAGGAAGTTGCAGAAGACATTCTTTTTAAGACGTTTTTCTTTGCTCATGGTAAACTCATTCCCTCGGGTGCAGCCAGCGAGGTAATCTGTTTTTCTTATGTTGCGTCTGTACGTGTTGTATATGTGAAACCTGTTTAATTGTGTGTTGTGCTAAACAGTTCGACGGTGGTGATGGCGTTTACGGCGATGTCGTGCCAATAAATCATCTGTATCAAAAGAACTGTGGTCGTGCTTCTCTGACGGGAGTGATAGTCGAACTCGAGTCTGCTTCGAGGGACCTGCTCGGGCCCAGCAAGGAGGCGCAGACGACTCGTCAAGAAGGAAAAGCAGATAAGCCGATGTTTAACAAGAAGACACATGTTCAACGGTTTCCCATGAACGTCCACAAGTCAGACACACAAGTTAAAATGCTCTGAAAAGGGACTGTGAAGTTTAGTGACAGTGGTCATAAGTTTAATGAGCAATTAATGTCGTTTACGTTTGATGTCTTATTTGAGCGCCTCATTCGTTAAAGGGGTAATCTGTACATTTTGAAAGGTTTGAAATAATTCATGAGCATTTAAGTTTAGTCCTTTAATGCTTGCTTTAAGGGTTAATTAGAAGCAAAATTATCTTTAAGTTTATTGACCTGAGTGCCTCAAGAACATGTTTAGGGCTAAACTGCTTATGTCAGACAAGCTAATGACATATAGTTAATTTCTAAGTAATTTATTTGTCAAAAGTAAAAACTGTCACTCTGAAGTAGCTTTCAAATGGCAGAACCAGAGCAGATAGATGAGCCTGATGATGCACAAGTAGTCCAGTTTGAAGAGCCTCGTAGAAGTGAAAGAGACCGCACATTAACAGAAAAAGGAAAAGAATTTCACAAGGAAAAGACTAAAGGGCTACTTCTACGCTTTGACAGCATTTATGACCGCTGGAAAGCTCTCAGCAAGGTTGCTAAAAGGTCTGTAATAAAAGAGGACCCTAGCAACATTCTAGAAGAACATATCAGCACTGTTCAAAGGGAGTTGTCAGAGCTGAATATTGTTTATGATGAATATCGGAGGATTGACGGCCCAGAACATGAAATGCGCCGCAAGATGGATAAGTGTGTATCTGTCACAGGGATTGTGGTTCAGAATGCCCAATTTCAAATGCAAGGAACAGCAGAGAAGATTGTTTGGCCTGATGCTGGTTCTGTATTTGCGTCGTCTGTATCAAGCGGCTCACATTCAGCCTCTAAGTATTCTAAAGCTAATTCTGTTGTCTCTAATGTATCCTCAGCCAAAAGACAAGAAGCTGCAGCAGAATATGCAGCCACACAAGCTGTACTGAAGATTATGGCTGAACAAGAGGGTCACCAAGAGAAACTGCAAAGACTTGAGGCCGAGGACGAGCTGATAGCTGCAGACCAAGAAGCAGCTGCAGTATCTCGCCGTCTACAAGCAGAAAAGGAAGAAACTGAACGCAAAATAGAAAGAGAGAGAAAAGAAGCTGCACTTTTAAAGCAACAAGAAGAAGAAAGTGCAGCAAGAAAAAGGTCAGTCAAAGACTTAAAAAGAGAACTTGGGCGTTTGGAGGAGCTGAAAAGACTGAACTCAGCCAGAGCAAAGCTTCAAGTTTATGATGAAGGTGAGATGCTACACAACACAGAACTATCTACAGATATGCAAGCAACCAATCAGATGAATCCTGTGTATCAACACACACAAAGTGATTCAGCTCCAAGACATGTTGTTCAAGATAATTCAGGAGAGCTTGTCAAAGTTTTGGCTGAGGCCATATCAGCAAATAGGCTACCTATCCCAGAGCCTATCATCTTTAGCGGTGATCCACTCAAGTTTAACCACTGGAAGTCATCCTTCCATACACTGATTGAGAGGAAAAATATTCCCGCAGCAGAAAAAATCTTCTTCCTTCAGAAATATGTAGGAGGAGCTGCGAAAGAGGCTTTAGAAGGATATTTTTTGACTGATTCAGAAAACTCGTATCACGCAGCATGGGACTTGCTTAATGAACGATATGGTGAGCCCTTTGTAATTGCTAAAGCCCTCCGAGACAAACTACATGCTTGGTCAAAAATAGGCCCAAAGGAGAGTGCTGAACTGAGAAAGTTTGTGGATTTTTTTACGTAGCTGTAAATCTGCCATGACCCATAATGAGAGTTTAAATGTTCTTAATGATGGAATTGAGAATCAGAAACTTACTGCCAAGCTACCTGACTGGCTAAGTACCAGATGGAATCGGAAAGCTACTCAGTATCAGCTGGAACACAGAAGGTTCCCAAGCTTTGATTATTTTGTGACTTTCCTAAGCATGGAAGCTAGCATCGCATGTAACCCTATAACCTCTTACCATGCTTTACAGCAGAGTGAATCTGAGAGACTAAAAGTTAAGAACCAAACCACAGTTGTTTTCAAGAATAGAACTGTTGGTGCAAAGATCCTCACAACTAACACTAGTGAGAAGAGCATAGTCACATGTGTGTTTTGTCAGAAAACAGGACACAGCTTACATAAGTGCAGAAGATTCATTGAAAGGCCTGTTGCTGACAGAGTAAAGTTTATTCAAGTTGAGAAATTGTGTTTTGGATGCTAAAGTCATGGCCATCAATCCAAGAGCTGCAGTAAGCGAATGGTGTGTGACATCTGCTCAAAACATCACCCTACATGTCTTCATGAAGATCGCTTAAAACAAGAATCAAAGAAAGAAAATTCTGAAGCACAAAGTGTAACCAAAGAAATCACATCTAACAGAGTTGTACAAGACAGTAATAATACTCAGACTTCAACAATTATACCTGTTTATGTATCAACCTCAAGTGATTCAAGCAAGGAAGTTCTCGTCTATGCACTGCTTGATTCACAAAGTGACTCGTCATTCATTCTTGAGGATGTGGCAGTCGTTCTAGATGTGAATTCAGAGCAAGTTAAACTGAAACTCTCTACTATGACATCAAAGAAAACAGTAGTCACCTGTAAAAGACTGAAAGACCTACAAATAAGAGGGCTATTCTCCTCTAAGAAAATCACAGTGCCAACAACTTACACTCGTGAATTCATTCCTGCTAATCGCTCACACATTCCAACGCCAGAGACTGCCAAGGCATGGCCTCACCTGATGCATCTTGCAGAGCACATTGCTCCACTGATGGAATGCGAGATTTGCGAAAGCCGGCAAGTTGTAATTGGGGAAGAGAACCAACCATTTGCTCAGAGAACTGATTTAGGTTGGAGCATAGTGAGTTATGGTGAACAAAAAGAAAATGAGATTGATGCAATTGGTGTAAGTCACCGCATCATTGTAAGGCAGGTAATACCAGCACACAAACCAACAGTCAAGCTCAAGAGTGAAGTTCACTATGTTTGTAACACTCGCATCAAAGAAGTGGTTACTCCAGATGATGTAATCAAAGTGCTGGAATCAGACTTCAGTGAGCGAGTGGGAGAAGAAGCAGTCTTCTCTCAGGAAGATCTCCAGTTCTTGAACAAGCTGAAAGATGGAATCAAACATAAACAGGATGGTCATTATGAAATGCCCTTACCCTTTAAACAAGACAAGCCAGACTTACCCAATAACATGCCATGTGCTGTTCATCGTTTGAAGTGTCTAGAACAGGGGTGGGCAAACATTTTGATGCGTGGGCCACAATGGGTTCTAACATTTGACAAAGGGGCCGGACCAGGAGCAGATGGATGGATGGAGTGCTTTGGTAACCTCACCTCATTGGAGAAAAAATACACATCTTGGGATATGGAGAAAACATGTGCTTTAATTTCAAATGAAAATGAAGAGAAGCATTACAACAAAATATCTGAATTTGGAATGAGTCTTAAAATAAAATGAATAAAATGTGCCTTTTTAAAAAAAAAAAAAAACATTTCTATTTTAAAGCACTGAAAGTTCTGTTATCCTACCATGGTGCCAAAAGTCAACAATGAACAGTGCAAGGAGGAAACAGTGGCAGCAAGTAAGTCTGTGAAGCGGCATTATCTGCGTGCGCATCAGCGAGACACTTTCCATTTTAATGGGAACAGTGTTGTTGCTCTCCTTTTTTAGCCAGCACATCAAAGTCCGGAGTTAGTTTTGTTGTGGCGATTCTCAGAATGGATCTCAGGTGTTGGTCTGTTAACCTGGATCTGTGGCTGGCTTTGTTGATGTTCATGATGCTGAAGGTCTGTTCACACACATAGGTCGAGCCGAACAATGCCAGGATCTTCTGCGCTGTCTGCCGGAGCCTTGGAAATGCTGCTTTGCTGAGTGACGCATAGAAGTCATTTAGTTTCAGACAGTTGAACTTCCCTTTTAAGACTGGGTCGGACTGAAGGTCGATCAGTTCGAGCTGCAGCTCCTCTGGGGCTGTTTCGGGGTCTTGTGACAGAGGATAGGCCTCCAACTGAAGTGACTTGTCAATTTTGTCGAAATCCGAGAACCGACGGCAGAATTCTCCGTGCAGTGCATCCAGTGACTCACTGTATTTCTTCACTTTTGCTCCAGCCTCTTTCAGCGTGGCTAGTGTAGGAAAATGAGTGAATGACTTGTTCAAAATTTGCCTGGAGAATATAGCCAGCTTGGATTTGAAGGCTTTCACGTTTGCGTACATGTCGTGCACAAACTGATCCTTCCCCTGTAGTTTCGTGTTGAGCTCATTTAAGTGTGAAAATACGTCCGTAGCGAACGCAAAGTCACAAATCCATCTCTTGTTGCTCAGCTCAGGAAATTCATCAGCCTTCCCCAGTCGCTCCAAAAACAAGCCAATCTCCTCTTTGAGCTCCCACACGCGTTGAAACACTTTGCCCAAACTCAACCAGCGAACACGGGAGTGATAAAGCAGGTCCTGGTGATCCGCATCAGTTTCCTCCAGGAACGCAATAAACTGACGGTGTTGAAGTCCCCTTGCCCGTATGAAGTTGACGAGTTTCACGACAGGATTCACAACATGGTTCAGCTGTAATACCGATTTACATAGAGATTCCTGGTGGATGATGCAGTGGAGGAAAATGACATCCTGGTCAGGGTTTTCATCTTTCACTTTATTCTGGATTCTCCTCAGCAGGCCAACATTTTTCCCTGTTAAATTTGGAGATCCATCTGTGGTGACGTTGACAAGCTTACTCCAAGGAAGCTTCGCATTTTCGATGACAGCAGACACCTGGTCAAACAAGTCCTCTCCCCGTGTTTGTCCTTTCAGAGACTCCATTGTTAAAAACTCCTCCGTTATTTCAAAAGTGTCGTTGATACCTCGGATAAAAATGAGAAGCTGAGCAGTGTCTTTGACATCGTTGCTTTCATCCAGTGCTAAAGAATACAACGTGAATGACTCCGTCTTTTTATTTAAGCTGCTGCTGATATCTTCATCTATTAGTTCCACGCGGCGAGTCACTGTCCGCCGTGATAAGCTGATTTTCTCAAATTTGTCTTTGCTCTCCGGGCACAAAATACCTGCTGTCTCCACCATGCATTCTTTTAAAAACTCGCCCTCAGACAGAGCTTTGCTGACCTTCGCTAGTCTGAATGAAAGCATAAAACTGGCCTTGGTACTTGACTCTTGAATGGCAGTTTGACGGTGAAAAAAACTTTGTTGAGCCTTTAAATTAGCTGCCAACTTCTGAGCAGCAGCTTCCCGTTCTTTTGTTGATAGCTTGCTAGCATAGTTAGCATGCTTTGTGGCAAAGTGTCGGCTAATATTATACTCTTTAAAAACCGCCACAGTTTCTTGGCATATGAGGCAAACAGCAGATGATCGGTGTTCAGTGAAAAAATATTTAGTTGTCCACTCCTTATTGAACACTCGACATTCTGTGTCCACTTTCCGTTTCTTAGGTCCGCTCATCTTTATAAAAGGGCTGATGGGTCAGAGGATAAAGTGCAAACGTGAAGTAGAAAACAGTGTTTATGTAATGTATCGATTGTTTGTATAAAGTTTTATACAGCGATCGTAATGACAGAATACCGTAAAATGCACTGAGAGCTTGAAATACGGGGAGAGGGAGTGACGTAAGTTCACACATGCGCAGTACAAATCGTGTTTCCGGGTACAGATCGAGTAGTGTACAGTGCGCCATCTAGTGGGAAAACACCAGAATTGCAGTGAAAATATAACATTAACAAGGTTTATTCATTTAATTTTTCAAGTTTGGCGGGCCGGATTAAAACGTTTAACGGGCCGGGTGTGGCCCCCGGGCCGTAGTTTGCCCATGCCTGGTCTAGAACGAAAGCTCAAGAGAGACAAACAATACTGCATGGATTACATTAACTTCATGCAAGACATCATCACATGTGGTGATGCAGAAAAGGTCCCAGAAGAAGAACTCAACAATCATCCAGCCTGGTATATTCCCCACCATGGGGTATACCACCCTCAAAAGCCTGGGAAAATTCGTGTAGTTTTCGATTGCTCAGCAAGGTTCCAGGACACATCATTGAATGATCACCTTACTGGACCAGATCTAACAAACAGCCTGGTGGGTGTCCTTTGCAGATTCCGTAAGGGCCCTGTTGCTGTTGTTTGCGATGTGGAATGAATGTTTCATCAGTTCCATGTGAGACCTGAGGACCAAGACTACTTGAGGTTCTTATGGTGGGAGAATGGTGATCTTGAGTCTCCACCATCAGTTTTTCGGATGAGAGTTCATCTCTTTGGGGCAGCCTCTTCACCTGGGTGTGCCAATTTTGGTCTGAAACACATAGCTCTTGAAGGTCAAGACCAGGTTAGTCAAGACACTGTGAAATTTGTTCAGCAGAATTTTTATGTGGATGATGGGCTTGTTAGTGTGATGTCTGACTCAGAGGCTATCCAGCTTGTCGAAGAAGCTAGGAAGCTTTGCAGTGTAGGCAAGTTGAGGCTACACAAGTTCATCTCCAACAGTGACAAAGTGTTAAAGTCGATACCCAAGGAAGAGTGTGCAGAAAGCGTGAAAAACCTGGATATGGCTTTGGGAGAGCCACTGATGGAAGTCCATTCTTGGATGAGCATGGTGTGCTCAGGGTAGGAGGACGTTTGACAAGGTCTAGTCTTCACCCACATGTCAAGCATCCTGTCATTTTGCCTAAGACAAGCCATGTATCTTCTTTACTTATCAAGCATTACCACCAAAAGGTGCATCATCAAGGAAGAGGCATAACTGTAAATGAACTAAGATCGAGTGGAATATGGATCATAGGCTGCAGTAGTGCAGTTGCCTCACACATCCACAAATGTATGATGTGCAGAAAGTACAGAAGAAACACACAAGATCCAAAGATGGCAGATTTGCCAGAAGACAGGATGGAAAGTACTCCTCCATTTACATATTGTGGCCTAGATTGCTTTGGACCATTCTACATGAAGGAAGCAAGAAAAGAACTCAAGAAATATGGTCTCCTTTTTACATGTATGTGTTCAAGAGCCGTACATATAGAAATGTTGGATGATCTTACCACAGATGCTTTCATCAATGCACTGCACACATTCATTGCAATCCGTGGGAATGTGAGACAGCTGAGATGTGATCAAGGCACAAACTTTGTAGGTGCCAAAAGAGAGTTCATGAATGTGATGAAAGATCTGAACCATGAACAAATGAAGGGATATGGATGTGAGTTCCTAATGAACACCCCATCATCAAGCCATATGGGAGGTGTATGGGAAAGACAAATAAAGACAATCAGAAGTGTTCTCACTGCAATCCTGGATGAATCTGCTAAAAGACTTGACACTGCTTCACTTCGCACATTTCTGTATGAGGTGATGGCTGTTATAAACAGCAGACCTCTAACAATTGAACACTTAAATGATCCCACAAGTGTCGAACCTTTGACTCCCAACCACATTCTCATGATGAAGTCTAGCATAGTGTATCCCCCTCCTGGTCAATTTGTGAAGCAGGATCTGTATTTGCGTAAGAGGTGGCGACAGGTGCAGTTTCTGTCAAATGAGTTTTGGGTTAGGTGGAGGAAAGAATATCTCCTTAATCTTCAGCAGAGACAAATCTGGCAAACAGATAAGAGAGATACGAAGGTTGATGACATAGTTATCATTTGTGAGGACAGTTCTCCAAGAAATCAGTGGAAACTGGCAAGAGTGACAGAAGTGTATCCCAGTGCAGATGGAAAGGTTAGAAAAGTGAAACTGTTCGTCAGTGACTCAACCTTAGACAAACAAGGGAAGCGTACTACTAAGTCAGTGTATCTTGATCGGCCTGTGCAAAAGATTGTTGTATTGGTTGAAGCAGAATAAGTGTCATAGTTCACTTGTTACGTTAAATGTTACGTTAAAACGTAAGGTTGTAGCAAAGGTGTAAAGTGTGTATTGAAATCACAATAACTGTGATTTGGTGGGAGTTTAACTGCCATAAATATCATTTATGTTGTCATTTTATGTCTGTAGAATATTTTATTTAACATTGTTTATTTTTATGAATATTTAATTCCTTTATTTAACACATCATACAGGCGGAAGTGGTTTCTGTTCTTTGTTTAGTGACGGACCTTTAATGTGGTACTCCACTCCACGAACTTTTATTTGAGGTAATACTGCAAGAAGAGGAAGTTGCAGAAGACATTCTTTTTAAGACGTTTTTCTTTGCTCATGGTGGACTCATTCTCTCAGGGGTGCAGCCAGCGAGGTAATCTGTTTTTCTTATGTTGCGTCTGTACGTGTTGTATATGTGAAACCTGTTTAATTGTGTGTTGTGCTAAACAGTTCGACGGTGGTGATGGCGTTTACGGTGATGTCGTGCCAATAAATCATCTGTGTCAAAAGAACTGTGGTCCGTGCTTCTCTGACGGGAGTGATAAGATGAATATACAGTGTGCACGTACACGCACACGTGGGTATAAACACTTAATACACGCGTGTGCGTGGACGTAGACTTTTTAGTACTTTGGGTTCATAGACTTTTTAGTATTTTGCAGATACGTGTCTGTATATAAACCAGATCCTCCTGTAATAAAGAACTAAAGGCTGACTGTTGTCACGTGACCTGTCTCCGTCTGTGTCCGATGATGGAACCTGCCTGGAACATCTGGTGCACAGAAAAAGCAAAGCAGCTCACAGAACTGGTCCAGTTTAGACCCAAAAATGACAAATAATGAAAATGTGTGACGCAGTAGAACAATGGACGAACTTTCCATTGGTCATTGACAGTTTCAGTCATTTTCATCAGAATTCATCAAAAATATTTAAAAAAACAAACTACACACAGAACCGCAAAGTTTAGAGCTTAAAGGGAGCGACAGGTGAAGATTTAAAGCTCAACGCAGCTGAAGAAGTTCCAAAAAGGAGAAATATCATGTGATGCTTTACCGCCACCGGGTGGGCACGCGTGGAACTGCAGACAATAGTTCAACGCGCTCCGACACATTCTGACCTCTGCTGCTCCTCCTGGACTCCAGGGCTGCAGAAATATGCTGCTTTTACAAGTCTTTCAAATCTGTCAAGCATCATAAATCTTATTTATTTAACCAGGTTGAATAATGGCGGAGAATGGTGTCCGAAAAGCGTCTTTATTTTAAAGTGAACAAGAACAGTTCGGTCCGCGTTCACAGAGAGGCGGAGAGACCTCGAGAGAGTCCAAAACAAGTCCGCGAGGAAAACTCTCAAAAATAGTCAAGCCACAGAAGTCAGGGTTTGGCGATGAGGACGAAAACCCTCCGCCGCTGGCAGACGGGAGTTCTGTCCTTAAATCTAACGGGAGATTGAAGAGAGACCGCAGGTGCGTGTGTCTGCGGGGCCAGCTGTGGCTGATGAGCGGCTCCTCCACGCCCCCTGCAGGTAGACACCAGCAACAACGTTCCCAGAAACTGGGAACCCAACAAACCAGTTTTTCAAAGTATTCCTTTCAGACTAAGCAGGAAGACTGAAGACCGACAAGGTGAGTGGAAACGAAGAGCATTATTGAAGAGAATTGACAGTTGTGTTTGGAGATAAAATCAAGATTTGAATCAATGAGACTTCATATTTAGTTTTAGCACAAAACATCGTTATACATTATAAATGAAAAGGTCTTATTTAACATTCTTATAGTCTGGCTTTAGTTATAGTTGAATAGTCTTTCTAAGTGAAGTTTAGTTTATTTTTCTGCTCTTTGCTACTGATTCTAAAGAACTTTAAACCCTCCCAGAACGCTTTAATGGTAGTAATATATACGCCATAAAGCTGTTGATTAGGTTGTAAAAGTGAAAGTGAAACTATTCTCTTCAGACGAAGCAGGAAGAGCAACATTTTGTGACAGGTGAAAAGCTCATGAAGTTATTAGAGTTGTTCAACAGTCCAGGTTACAGCTGGATATTTTGGTATTATTTAAGACGATAAACTTTAAAAATAATTAAATAAATCAACACAGGATCACAGGACACCAACAGGATTTTGGGTTCATGTTGCACGTTTTCTCACAGTGGTTTATTGTTCTATGTTGTGGAACCACTGTGAAAGAAATGCAGGAGTGGGTGTCATTTCTTTCATCTATTTTAAATAGAGCAGTGATCTTTGAGGACTTGGATCATAGAAATAATTGAAGAGGGGAACAAATGAGGGAAGTTAAAAAGTCCTGACTAGCATGTTTATGTAGCACCAGATAATTTAGTGGCTGAGCTGAAGACAGTCCTTTCACCATGTTGGCCTGTGGAAAACCAGTGTTGTGGGCCCGATGGACCAGCGTCCCCGTCGTTGCCGGACCACCGTTGGCCACCAGTTGGGTTTTGGGATCAAAGTGGGGGCGTTTGCTGTATCCGGTTCTCCTCACGGATCCATGACTACAACATGTTGCTGCAAGTGCAGAGACGTTTGCTCTGGAAAGAACTTTAGAGCACATTCAGTGCTGCAGGATGAGGGGCTGGAAAAGGTGCCAGTTCTTTTCTCACTGCAGGGAACAGTTAAAAAAAGCAGCTTAAACTCTGAAAACATGAAAATTATACAGAGACATCATTGATTTATTGATTCAGTTGTTATCCAGAATGGATTAGAAATGTTCCTGTTTGATAAAAATGCAGTGAATTGGGATTATTTAACTCCAACCTCTACAGATTATTTACCTTCATCACAGTCTCATCACTATTTCTGATGTTTCCTCAGGATGGACGAGGACAGAGCAGAGTCCACAGCGCCCAGCTGGGTGTCCCTGAAGAGTGACCGGTCCAAAGGTCTAATAATAGACTTCAGAAGTTCAGAGGAAATGTAAGAAAACTAAAGCGTGATGATGTGTTTGTGTGGCAGCTGTTAGTCACATTAACAGCAGCAGGTTGTGAGTTTATTATTGGAGATGTTTAACACTTAAACCTCAGACAGTCATATAGTTACAGACTTAATGTGAATATTGTTGATTAGAAACAAGAATCAGGTTTAAACTGAAAGATGAATTCAGACATAAATGCTGGAACAATATTGAGTCTTCATCAGGTTCTTTCATCCTATAAATCAAAGGACTAATAGAGATGTGTTTCATAGTGAGAGGGGGGAGCACATCCTATCAAACTGGGACCAGTCAGCTCCACCAGGAGAGTCCTCTTGTTCACAATCTGGAAGCAGATCTGGAGATGCTGAAATGAAGCCCAAACAAAGTAAAACTGTTCAATATGAGATTTAATTTGTGATGTCATGAATTTGTAGTTGTGTTGATGATTTATTATAGATGGAAATCATTGGTTTACTTATGTTCAGGAAGTGATCTGCAGGAGGTGATAGAAGGTCATAAGATGAGTCTGAAGAGAAGATGTGAACATGTGACTGAAGGAACTCATGAAGCAGGAAGTGGAACCCTGCTGAACAAGATCTACACTGAGCTCTACATCACTGAGGGACAAAGTGAGGAGGTGGACACACAACATGAGGTGAGACAGCTTGAGAGAACCTCCAAGAAGAACATCCAGGACACTCCAATCAAGTGCCAGGACATCTTCAAAGTCTTATCTGAGCAACAGAGACACATCAGAGTGGTTCTGACCAACGGTGTCGCCGGCGTTGGAAAAACCTTCTCAGTGCAGAAGTTCAGTCTGGACTGGGCAGAAGGTTTGGAGAACCAAGACATCAGTCTGGTGCTTCCGCTCTCATGCAGGGAGCTGAACTTGATCAGAGATGAGCAGCACAGTCTTCTCTCACTGCTTCATGTTTTCCATCCAACATTACAGAAGATCAGAGCAGAAGATCTGACTGTCTGGAAACTTCTGTTCATCTTTGATGGCCTGGATGAAAGCAGATTTTCACTGGGTTTCAACAAGCATCAGCTCATCTCTGATGTCACACAAGTATCATCCGTTGGCGTGCTCCTGGTGAACCTCATCCAGGGGAACCTGCTTCCCTCAGCTCTCATCTGGATCACCTCCAGACCTGCTGCAGCCCATCAGATTCCTCCCTCGTGTGTTGACAGGATCACAGAAGTACGAGGCTTCACTGACTCCCAGAAGGAGGAGTACTTCAGGAGGAGGTTCAGTGATGAAGATCTGTCCAAGAGAATCATCTCACACATCAAGGCCTCCAGGAGCCTCCACATCATGTGTCTGATCCCAGTTTTCTGCTGGATCGCTGCTATAGTTCTGGAGGACATGATGACCAGAGACCAGAGAGGAGAGCTGCCCCAAACCCTGACTGACCTCTACTCACACTTCCTGATGGTTCAGATAAAGAGGAAGAAGCAGAAGTATGGAGGAAAGCAGAGACCAGGGAAACTGACTAAGGCTGACAAAAAACTCCTTCTGAAGTTGGGTCGGCTGGCGTTTGAACATCTGGAGAAAGGAAACATCATGTTCTACTCAGAAGACCTGGAGCGATGTGGACTGGACGTCTCCGAGGTGTCGGTGTACTCAGGAGTTTGTACAGAGATCTTCAAGAGAGAGAGTGTGATCTTCCAGAAATCAGTCTACTGCTTTGTTCATCTGAGCATTCAGGAGTTTCTGGCTGCCGTCTACATGTTCCACTGTTACACCAGGAAAGACACAGTGGTTATAAATCAGTTCCTAAAATATTCTGAACCAGTCAAATCTCTTGATGACTTCCTCAGGAGAGCACTAATGAAATCTCTCAAAAGTGAAAATGGCCACCTGGACTTGTTTGTTCGCTTCCTTCATGGTCTCTCTCTGGAGTCCAATCAGAGGATCTTGGGTGGACTGTTGGATCAGAGGAACAGCCACCCAAAAACCATCCAGAAGGTCCTCAACAACCTGAAGGAGGAGAACAGTGATGGAATCTCCCCAGACAGAAGCATCAACATCTTCTACTGTCTGATGGAGATGAAGGATCAGTCAGTCCATCAGGAGATCCAAGAGTTCCTGAAGTCAGGGGAGAAATCAGAGAGGAGACTGTCAGAGATCCACTGTTCAGCTCTGGCCTACCTGCTGCAGATGTCAGAGGAGGTTCTGGATGAGATGAACCTGCAGCAGTACAACACCTCAGAGGAGGGACGACGTCGCCTGATTCCAGCTGTGAGGAACTGCAGGAAGGCCGTGTAAGTAAAGATTTTTGGTGCCGGACATCGGCGTTTAAATCAAGCGAGTGGATCATGTCAGGTAGCAATACCCCCTCCAGTGGTCATTCCTTCAATTCTTTATTTCCATTGCAGCGTCCATAAATTAAAAACAACAACAATTCATCCAGAAATGTTCAACACTGGCTGGATATAAGTTCAAAGATCAATCCAGACAAACCAACATAAGGCAGGAATAATAGGAGCCACAAGTTAACTGACTATCATGAAATTACTGTCATGTCATTAAATAACTTTTGTTTGTTTGTATACATCATATTCAAACAACAGAAAAACACATTTTAACTAATGACACGTGACTATTTTGCTTCATCTGTTCAACGTAAAAACAGCCGGCCTCGTTGGTTTAAATGGGTGTTTTAGGTCTTTGTGGCGGTTCCGTTTGGAGCCTTTATGTGACCCACAAAGTTGTTTGACCCTTTCCACACCCGTTAGGTGGCAACTTCATCACTAGCAACAAAAGGTGCAGTGAAAATGATTTGAAGGGAAACAGGCAGATATAACAGAAGCTGAGGGCAATCGATGCAACCAGAGACTCTGATGTCATCGATCGATCGCTGAATTAAGACTTGACGCACGATCGTACAAATTGGATGAAACGCAAAATATCCAAAGAGCCGATAGACAGATAAAAAGATGCACGTTTCATTAAACCATTTGCTATAATCATTTTAAATATTGAGTAATTATGAGCTGTTCTAAAATAAGACAAATGTTGAGAATAATTCAGTTGCATTTCAGATCTGTTGCTCTACGGTGTTGAATTTAGCTTTTCCAGGAAATGAGCTACATTTGTGTTGAGGTAGATTCTCATATAAGTTGATTAGAAATCCCAAAGTTTGACTCACTATTTTTGTTTCATACACAACAGACTGTCTGCTGGTTTTCTTTCAACGAGTCATTGGGAAGTTGTGGCCTCAGCAATGACGTCAAACCCTTCTCATCTACGGGAGCTGAGCTTAATCAGGAACCAAAACCTGACAGATGCCGACGTAAAGTTACTGTCTTCTGGAATGATGCATCCAAACTGCAGACTGGAGACGCTCAGGTCAGGAGGCCTCTGTTGGTCTTTTCTAAATTTCTTGACATTTTCTGCTTTTCTCTTCATTTTCAGATTTAGAAATGTGTTTTTATTTGCCCCATTTATTCCTTTTCCAGACTGAGTGGCTGCAGTTTATCAGAGACCAGCTGTGACTCTCTGGCCTCGGCGCTGAGGTCCAATCCCTCCCATCTGAGAGAACTGGACCTGAGTGGGAACCAGCTGAAGGATCCAGCAGTGAAGCTGCTCTGTGGTGTTCTCCAGGATCCTCTCTGTGAGCTGGAGACTCTCAGGTCAGTCAGAGATGATCCAGTACTTTCCCAGGTGTAACTAGTTAGACAATAACTGTTTACATGTTTGATCTTTGTTATAAATGTAGTGTTACAGTTCTCAGAAAAAAGACCACACAGGACAGATTTGCAGTATTAAATTGGTTGTGGAAATCTGTCCCATGTGAGGATGGTCATCAATGACTAGAAAGGAAGTATCAGTTGTAGATTTGTCTTGTTTTATTTTAGGCTGGCCACAAAACCGCCCAAACATTCAGACCAATCAAAAATGGTTCTTCCTGTCTTTTAAAGATCAGAAGGAAAACTAGAAACCTGTGGGCGACCGGGGGTGGGCTAACGACCTGAACTTGTTTTTCAATAGATTTGATCAGGTACCCACCCCTCCCCCAGCCCAGTCTCCTCTGCTGCTACCCCCACCACTGTCTGTGCCTGCAACCCATTGTTCCTCCTGTCCCCCCTCCTCCCCCTCTCTCATGAACTTCAGCTCACACATTCCCGACACTTCACACCCTGGCCCATGCCCATCCCCCCCACCAACACCTCCCTGCTCCAGCCTGTCCCTCACACCACACCAGGTGAGGAAGGCCCTGAAGAAGAACAGGGCCAGGAAAGCGACGGGTCCGGATGGCATCAGCTCCAGGCTCCTGAAGTCCTGCGCAGACCAGCTGTGTGGGATCTTCAGTCAGCCGAGCATCGGGGTGGACGATGCCGTCATCTACCTCCTCCACACCTCCCTCACTCACCTGGAGAAGGCTGGAAGCACTGTGAGGATCATGTTTTTGGATTTCTCCAGTGCATTCAACACCATCCAGCCCAGGCTGCTGGGGGACAAACTGGAGGTAGCTGGGGTGGATCACCACCTCACAACATGGATTCTGGACTACCTCACACAAAGACCACAGTTTGTGAGGGTGAAGGGCTCCGGACTGGCTTCTCTGCAGCACCGGTGTCCCGCAGGGAACAGTTCTGGCTCCTTTCCTGTTCACCCTCTACACCGCGGACTTCTCATACAGCACATCTTCATGTCACCTCCAGAAGTTCTCTGACGACTCTGCTGCTGTCGGCCTCATCACTGATGGGGACGATACGGAGTACAGGGAACTTATTCAGGGCTTTGTGGACTGGAGCCTGCGGAACAACCTCCAGATCAACGCTGGCAAAACCAAGGAGCTGGTGGTGGATTTCCGCAGGCGTAACAACCCCCCGCCTGCACCAGTGAACATCCTGGGAACGGATGTTGACGTGGTGGAGTCCTACAAGTACCTGGGTGTTCACCTAAACAATAACCTGGACTGGACACACAACACAGACGCCCTGGTCAAGAAGGGCAACAGCAGACTGTTCCTGCTCAGGAGGCTGAGGTCTTTTGGAGTGCAGGGACACTCCTGAGGACTTTCTATGACTCTGTGGTGGGATCAGCCATCTTCTATGGGATTGTCTGCTGGTCCAGTAGCATCACGGACAGGGACAGGAAGAGGATGGACAGACTGGTAAGGAGGGCCAGCTCTGTCCTGGGATGTCCCCTGGACAGGGACAGGAGGAGGATGGACAGACTGGTAAGGAGGGCCAGCTCTGTCCTGGGATGTCCCCTGGACTCAGTGGAGGTGGTGGGAAATGGGAGGATGATGGCTAAGCTGTCATCCATGTTGAACAACACGTCCCACCCCCTACAGGACACCCTGACAGCACTGGGCAGCTCCTTCAGTGAGCGGCTGCTCCACCCTCGCTGTGTGAAGGAGAGGTATCGTAGATCTTTCCTGCCAGCTGCTGTCAGACTGCACAATAAACAGAACAACCGCTAACACAATCTGAATATTATATATTCTGATATGTATATTGTATTCACCCTCTGTACTATGTACAGGTACACAGAGGCCGAGTATCCATTTATCTGGATTATTGTAAATATACATCCTCTTTGTATATTCCATTTGATTTCTATTTGATTTTAAATTATTTTTCTCTGAGTGCTCTTGTTGCTGTTGTTGCACTGTAAATTTCCCCGTGTGGGACAATGAAAGGATCTGAATCTGAATCTGAATCTAAATCTGAAACCCCAAAAAGAAAGCTGCTGCAGTGTGCCATGCCCCTTCTCTACTGAGAAAAGCCATCCCAAAAAAGAGAAAAGCCCAAGTGTGAAGTGAGCACCCTGTTAAACCTTGGTACCGAAAGCCTGCAGTCATTCTCATCTTAGGTGGCTTCATTCCAGCCAGAAGCCCAAACCTGCCTCCCTCTTAAAGGGGCAGCAGGTCAGTCCAACCACAGAAACCTTCATGAAGATCTGAAGCTTTCAGCATCCACAATTGTTGCACCTCACTTCCATTGGAGTCCAAATCAGAAGTCAACAAGTTGATTCTACACAATGCAACCATTTTAAAAAGGTTTCCATCCATACGTTTTCACACATTTTTATATAAATCTGTTTGTTCATCACCTCCTTCTGTTGTAATGGTCATTAAAGAAAATGACCTTATTGGAGTTTTTCTCCTCACAAATATTACTTTCTATGAACGATGCAATAAATGCAGCTTGCAATCTAAGACAATATGGAAGTATGTGTATATAATAGTAGTGGAAGTAGCTCATAAAATAATACATTTGCTCTTCTCATCGAATCTTTCTATGTTATTAAAGAAAAACCTGCTCTTAGTCAACAACATCTAAGACATCAACCAAAAATCATAATTTTCTACAATCTAATATAAAACAGTAGAGAAGACTCTTTCTGCAGAGACACTGGTGGCAGGAATGCAGAAGTATCACCTGCTCAACTTGGAAGGTGGAGCAGAAACCAGCAGCTGAGAAGGTCCTCAGCCAGAGGAAGTGGTGGAGAACCATGAAACTTGCTAAGCTCCACCTCAGCTCCAGAGACGGGCTGAGCTGGAGCTGTGGCACCAGGTATCGCCCAGAAGAGCCTCCAACAAACAAGCTCTTCTCTTGGGAGGAGAGGGCTTTGAATCTCAGCTCAGTGTGCTTGTCTCTAGTAGGTGGCAGCTGCACCTTTTCCTGAGCTCCTTGTTGAATCCCTGAGGGGAACTGATGCTCCTGCAATGTTTTCTGTCAGCATTGAGCTTGCAGTGGGGCAATCAAACACACTGTGGGGTGGCTCTCTTTCCTTCTCTCATCTGGAGAACAAGTGACACCAGCTGCCAATCATTGTTGGAGAAATGTGCAGTCAGGGGAACGATGCGTCCAGACTATAGCCACCCTTCCAGCATCCAGCAGTGTCTAAAACCTTTGATTTGGTTTCACCAGAGAGTGTAGGGATTGCAGGGTCGCTGCAGCATCGCCCACAAGCTATCAGGAGTGGGTCGCTTTGTCCCAACTCCTGACAAGAGTTGAGTGCTATTGAGAAATGTGGTCTCACAAACCTGGAAGGTATTTTGACCCACACACACTTTACATACGCTGTAGATCTTGTCCAACCGCCCTGAAAGAACCCAAAATAGGAACATACGGCAGATAAGCCGGTGCAGGACCAGATGTTTGTTGCTTGTAAGCTGTGTTTTGCTCTGGTACATGTTGATTTTTATTTGTCTTCTCTCAAAATAATTGTTATTTTAGCCTAAGAGGCTGCAGTTTATCAGAGACCAGCTGTGATTCTGTGGCCTCAGCTCTGAAGTCCAACCTCTCCCATCTGAGGGTTCTGGACCTGAGCTCCAACACGTTGCAGGATTCAGGAGTGAAGCGGCTCTGTTCTGGACTGGAGAGTCCAAACTGTAAACTGGAGAGGCTCAGGTCAGTCTTCATTTTTCTACCTATATACCAGCTGCTAAGATGGTGAAGTGAGGCTGTTCTCAACACTGCTGTGATGCACCACATTAAAAAAATTCCTTGGAATATCGTGAATTCAGGTCTGACCCAACTAAGAACTAACGTAGGTTTAGTACTGACGCAGATAACATGCAGACCTGCACCGTATAACCTCATCCTGCATTTTTCAGATTAGAGTGCTGCAGCTTATCAGAGATCAGCTGTGACTCTCTGGCCTCGGCGCTGAGGTCCAATCCCTCCCATCTCAGAGAACTGGACCTGAGTGAGAACAAGCTGCAGGATTCAGGAGTGAAGCTGCTCTGTGGTTTTCTCCACTTTCCAAACTGCAGACTGGAAACTCTGAGGTAAACACCATTCTCAAAAATGTCCATTATTCCATCCGAGGGTCCTCACACTTTCTGAGTGTGTGTGTTGTGCCCAGTTCCTTCAGGAGGGAGGGCCACACGGGGACCACTTATTCATGATAAATTGATTTAAGGACAATGAAAAAGCCGACAGATGGTAACCAAAATTAGACAAAACTAGGTGAGGGTGCCTGGTAGACACCAGCCAACGAGGAGGGAGATGGTGAGGGAGACAGGAAGTCATCTAAGACAGGTTGTGCCTTTAAAGATGAGCCACAGGTGAGATGGATCTCCATGATGAGATGGGAGGGAAAGAGGTGGGAGAACCTGGGAAGAGTGAGGGCCAGAACAATATATATTCTCCTCTGGAACAGTGCAAACCTGAGAGGTTGGAATTGTGGTAATTACATATTACTATCATTATTTAACCTGTAACTAAATTAAATATTTACAGATCATGCCTTTGATTAACCTTTTAGATTAATACTGGTTTCACTTATAACCTTATAAAAGTTTCCCTTCTTTATTTAGATTATGGGACTGCAGTTTATCAGAGATCAGCTGTGGCTCTCTGGCCTCAGCTCTGAAGTCCAACCTCTCCCATCTGAGGGTTCTGGACCTGAGCTCCAACACGTTGCAGGATTCAGGAGTGAAGCGGCTCTGTTCTGGACTGGAGAGTCCAAACTGTAAACTGGAGAGGCTCAGGTCAGTCTTCATTTTTCTACCTATATACCAGCTGCTAAGATGGTGAAGTGAGGCTTTTCTCAACACTGCTGTGATGCACCACATTAAAAACATTCCTTGTAATATCGTGAATTCAGGTCTGACCCAACTAAGAACTAACGTAGGTTTAGTACTGACGCAGATAACATGCAGACCTGCACCGTATAACCTCATCCTGCATTTTTCAGATTAGACTACTGCAGCTTATCAAAGATCAGCTGTGGCTCTCTGGCCTCGGCGCTGAGGTCCAATCCCTCCCATCTGAGGGTTCTGGACCTGAGTAAGAACCAGCTGCAGGATCCAGGAGTGAAGCTGCTCTGTGGTTTTCTCCACTTTCCAAACTGCCGACTGGAAACTCTGAGGTAAACACCATTCTCAAAAATGTCCATTATTCCATCCGAGGGTCCTCACACTTTCTGAGTGTGTGTGTTGTGCCCAGTTCCTTCAGGAGGGGGGGCCACACGGGGACCACTTATTCATGATAAATTGATTTAAGGACAATGAAAAAGCCGACAGATGGTAACCAAAATTAGACAAAACTAGGTGAGGGTGCCTGGTAGACACCAGCCAACGAGGAGGGAGATGGTGAGGGAGACAGGAAGTCATCTAAGACAGGTTGTGCCTTTAAAGATGAGCCACAGGTGAGATGGATCTCCATGATGAGATGGGAGGGAAAGAGGTGGGGAGAACCTGGGAAGAGTGAGGGCCAGAACAATATATATTCTCCTTTGGAACAGTGCAAACCTGAGAGGGTGGAATTGTGGTAATTACATATTACTATCATTTTTTAACCTGTAACTAAATTAAATATTTACAGATCATGCCTTTGATTAACCTTTCAGATGAATACTGGTTTCACTTATAACCTTATAAAAGTTTCCCTTCTTTATTTAGATTAAGGCACCTCAGTTTATCAGAGATCAGCTGTGACTCTCTGGCCTCGGCGCTGAGGTCCAATCCCTCCCATCTCAGAGAACTGGACCTGGGTCAGAACCATCTGCAGGATTCAGGAGTGAAGCGGCTCTGTTCTGGACTGGAGAGTCCAAACTGTAAACTGGAGAGGCTCAGGTCAGTCTTCATTTTTCTACCTATATACCAGCTGCTAAGATGGTGAAGTGAGGCTGTTCTCAACACTGCTGTGATGCACCACATTAAAAAAATTCCTTGGAATATCGTGAATTCAGGTCTGACCCAACTAAGAACTAACGTAGGTTTAGTACTGACGCAGATAACATGCAGACCTGCACCGTATAACCTTATCCTGCATTTTTCAGATTGATTAAGTGCAGTTTTATTACCACAATTCCAACCTCTCGTTGGAATTGTGGTAATTACATATTACTATCATTTTTTAACCTGTAACTAAATTAAATATTTACAGATCATGCCTCTGATTAACCTTTCAGATGAATACTGGTTTCACTTATAACCTTATAAAAGTTTCCCTTCTTTATTTAGATTATGGGACTGCAGCTTATCAGAGATCAGCTGTGACTCTCTGGCCTCGGCGCTGAGGTCCAATCCCTCCCATCTCAGAGATCTGGACCTGAGTAAGAACCAGCTGCAGGATTCAGGAGTGAAGCTGCTGTCTGCTCTCGTAGAGAATCCACACTATGGGCTGGAGACATTGAGACATGGCTGGTAGGAGCCAGTCAACTCCTGCTCATCTGCTGCATCACTCACTGACCACTGGTGAAGAGCATCTGTGGAAACATCTGCCGTCTACTCCCTCCATAGATGAAAAATTCAGTTTTTAAAAAGTGCTGGTGGACTTTCAGGAGATCAGTCGATGGTCGACAAAGCAGAAGCAGCTTCGCCTTGAAGTTAAATTAGTTCCTGGTATCACACAATGCATCTTTATAAAGTTCTAAATGGCTCCTCGGCCACTCTTAGAAGCATGAAAACATTCTCTTAATTGTCTCTTCAAATGTCTGTATTATACGTTACTATTTTACATCATGCCTTCAGAATCTTTAGGGTTTAGTATTTACTGTCTCTGTGACATGGAGCATTGGAATATTTCAGCTGCAGCCAGCAAAAACCCATCAGAATGACGGCTATCGGTGGGAACCGCAGCTCATTTGAAATTAGTCAGTCTGTTAAATGTTATAGGAATAATTAATTGCAATCTAATAAAAACTATGAATAAATGTGGGAAATAGGAAATAAAAAGAAGCAAAATGACCAAATAAATCTCCCATGAATACAGTAAATTTAAAGATGTCAAGAATGGAATATCAGCTTAAATTTAATGAAACATAAAGTGAAAAAGCCTCCTTTAAGTTTACTGCAAAAACAAACACAAAATCAAGAGCGACACGCCCCAAAAATGTCTCATTCTCTCTTCTGTCTCCACTCATTCTCTTATATTCTCTTAAGATAATGGGGACGGGGTCGTGTGATAACAAAACAACCTAATTGGGGACTATATTTTTGTTGCAAGAACTTTGGCTCTTCAGAAGTTTCTATGTTGGCTTCCACAGATTGTGCATCCACTAGAAACTCAGTGTTTTTGAGGAACTACCAGGAGTGGCTGGAGTGGAGGCCAATGACGCTATAGCTAAATATAGCTACATATAGATCACCGTTATCCTCAGCCCAAAAGACCACCAGTTGGCGCAGCAATACTAAAGATAGGAGGTTGTTGTCGTTGCGCAGACGCGGAGTGATATCACGCACAAACGTGCCCTATGTTCTATATACCGTATGTTCGCGACCAAAGGGCGCACCGTATTAAAAGGTGCAGCCTCAGTTACGGGTGCTATTTCTGTATTTAACACATACATCAGGCACTCCGGATTATAGGGCGCGGGCATGGTAAAACATACCGCTACGATAGCTTAAACCAGGCATGCTAGCGTGTATTTAGCAATTTTGCAAAAGCCGGCAAGTCGAACAACCGACAACAATGTTTCCAAAATTAAAATGTTCGTATTTTTCGTATTTTGTTATTAAACCCCGGAGGGCTGAAGCAGGACCGCTGTTAAAAATGTATCAGTCCGCGCTTCCAGTTCTGGTGCAACGTCCAGTTCTAAATGTATGAATCCGCGTATTGACGTTTCAACGTCCCATCAGTAAAGGGAGAGATTTGGATATAGTCCCCCTTAGGTGGTGTTTTTAGAGCAGTTCTTAACAACTTTCTCTTTGCCTGATAAGAGGTCCAAACATTATTTCACTTCCCTATAAAATATTCTAAAATTTGCCATTCAAGATTTGTTGTTATTAAGATAAAGAAATGCAACATTTCCCCCAGAGAAACGATGGCGATGGAAAAAGCCCTGGCTGTGTGTGTGCATCACAGCAGGCGTGGGTTCTCCTCTCTGGAGTCATGCGGGGCTCCTTTGAAGGGCAGATGAGGAGGTTGGTTACAGATTCCCCTCAGAAAGATGATTACGGTGCCAAAGGTCATCACCGGGGTAACCAGGAAGAGGCAGAGTGGGTCTACTGTACGAGCGATGCCGCTCCAGTTATCCTTCTCCTGTCAGGACCAGACATTTACGCCACTTTTGATCTTTTTAAATCAGACTTTGGGTTGAGGACTCTGTTTTAACCATCTGAGCTCATTGTAGTCGTTCTTGTTGCGCATGTGTTTAATGATGTAGTGGCTCCATCCACAGCCGGCTTGATCTCTGCGTACAGCTGATGGCTCCTCCCTCTTCTTGTGGTTTCACAGCTCCACACAGACACCAAAGCTCAGAACTCAAATGAAGCTACTGATGCTTCTATATCTCATGTGGTTAAATGTTTCTGGAAACGTACTGGCAGCGTGTGTGACTCGGGTCACCAGTCCGTGTCTCCCAGACTGTTTCTCAAACATCAGCTCACTGCGGGACTTCACACTGTCGTACTCCTCAGCCGAGGCAATGTAGCCCACTGAGCTGGATCGCCGTGGTAACGCTCCATCCCAGTACGGCTCTGCCTCAGCAGGGCGGGTAGTCGGCCGCTCACAGCGGGAGCCCCGTCCGTAGTCGGCCGCTCACAGCGGGAGCCCCGTCCGTAGTCGGCCGCTCACAGCGGGAGCCCCGTCCGTAGTCGGCCGCTCACAGCGGGAGCCCCGTCCGTAGTCGGCCGCCCACAGCGGGAGCCCCGTCCGTAGTCGGCCGCTCACAGCGGGAGCCCCGTCTCAAACCAGATTAAAATTGTGCTATTCGGCCACCTATTTTATTTTTAAGAGCTGATTCAGACACATTCTAATAAAGTGAGACTCTACAAGGCAAATGTTTCTTTTTTAAGGCTCTTTATATGTGATGCAATTCTTATTGAGCAAAACAGGCATCAGTGCATCAGATGTTTGGGTTGGTAATCTTGCCCATGAAGAGGATATTATCTGAGCTGTGGTCAGTGATGATAACCATGAAGGGACGATTGAACTTCAGGACTGGAACATAATAATAGGAGTGAAGTGTTATTGTGATGCCTGTAGCAGCTGCGGCAGTGGCTCCAGCCTCATCAACATCCAGGGTAGCTTGATGGACAACCTACAAGAAATACCAGACATAATTAATTGTCAGAAAGAAATCTGTGCTCATTGTTGATGCTGTTCCTGTTTTACATCTCTACGTCTGAGACTGCCAGTTGTTGCCCCTCTGCAATACCACTCAAGTCTGCTCTGTCACCAAACATGTCTACCATCCCCATTTCAGTCAACACAGTCTTCAGTGAGTATGACGTTTTGATGGAGAATTTGGGAATATAAACACTGTATTTCCTGGGGAACAGATATGGGACAGACACAACCATGAGGTGACGGACAGGAGCCAACCGCCACATCAATAACCAAGAGTTAGCCGTTGAGTCTCCATTTTACTTCCTCCTGGTAACGTATTGCGTCACTTCCTGTCTTCTCAATCGTTCGTTGGTTGCATTGTGCACGGTGTGTTGTATTCACTTAATATTGAACACTTGGTGTGTTGTATTCACTTTACTTAAAATTTGAACACTTGGGACATTCTAGTCACCCGATAACAACAGTGAGAAACAACCCATATTAAACAAATACCGGGCTTCGCCGATTATTAGCGTTAGCATGGCCTCACCGTCTGTTTCACCCGGTGTCTTTGTCTGTTCAGCGTGTGAAATGTTTAGTTACTCCTCTGCCTCCCTTAGTGAAGGGAATAGGTGCAGAAAGTGGAGTTTATTTACGGCTACGGAGGCGAGACTTGGCGAGCTTGAGACGCGGTTCCGCAGCTTGGAGTTAGCTGGAGTTGCGTCAGGTAGCCAGGAGAAACTAGCTGCTGCGGAGCCGCCTAGCGTAGCTTCAGCTAGCGGTCCCCCGGCAGCAGCCGGCTAGCCAGGGCGGCTGGGTGACGGTTCGTAGGAAGCGTAGCCCCAAACAAAGGCCCACGGTGCCCCACCACCCGCTTCCCGTGGCTAACCGCTTTTCCCCACTCGGCGACACACCCGCTGAGAAACCGACCCTGGTAATTGGCGACTCTGTTTTGCGCTACGTGAAGCCGACTCCAGCGACCATAGTTAAGAGCATTCCGGGGGCCAGAGCGGGCGACATAGAAGCAAATTTACGGCTGTTGGCGAGACGTAAACGTAAATTTGGTAAAGTTTTTATTCACGTCGGAGCCAATGACACCCGGCTTCGTCAGTCGGAGGTCACCAAAATTAACATAGAGTCGGTGTGTAACTACGCAAAAACGATGTCGGACTCCGTTGCATTCTCTGGTCCCCTCCCCAATCTGGCCAGCGAGGAGATGTTTAGCCGCATGTCGTCGCTGTCACGGTGGTGCCCCGATAACCAGGTGGCCTTTAGACAGTTGGAACACTTTTTGGGGAAAACCTGGTCTGATCAGGAGAGACGGTGTCCATCCCACACGGGATGGTGCCTCTCTCATTTCTAGTAATTTGGCTAATTGTATTAGACCCAAAGTGACCTGACAATCCAGGGTCCAGACCAGGATGCAGAGGTGTAGTCTTACACACCTCTCTGCTGCTTCCATAGAACCCTCATCCACCAACAATAACATATTTAACACTATAGAGGTAGTCTCTGTTCCACGGTTAAAAGTTCCCCAAGCACAGAGCAGGGGAGCGGTCAATCACCATAATCTTATTAAAATTAATACCAAAGTACAAGTTGGAGAAACTAATATCACAATTAAGTGTGGACTGTTAAATATTGGATCTCTTTTGTGTAAATCCCTGTTAGTGCACGACCTGATAGTGGATCATCACATTGATTTATTTTGTCTTACTGAGACCTGGCTTCAGGAGGAGGAGTATGTTAGCTTAAATGAATCTACTACTCCTACCCATCTTAATTATCATATTCCACGTGTTACTGGTCGAGGAGGGGGAGTGGCAGCAATCTATCACTCCAAGTTATTAATTAATCCCAGACCAAAACATAGCTTCAGTTCATTTGAAAGCCTGACTCTTGGCATCACCCATCTGAACTGGAGGACAGAAAAGCCACTTCTGTTTGTAGTTGTATATCGGCCCCCTGCTGGGCCACATTCAGAGTTCCTGTCTGAGTTCTCTGATTTCTTATCTGACTTGGTCCTTAGAACGGACAAAGTCATTATCATTGGAGACTTTAATATCCATGTAGACGTTGTAAATGACAGCTTTAGAAATGGCTTCATTTCATTACTTGAGTCAGTTGGTTTCCTCCAGCAGATAAACCAACCTTCCATATCCAACCTTCCTTTTATCTCTAAAGTTCTAGAGAAGGTGGTGGTGACTCAGTTACTGGAGCACCTGCAGAGGAACAGCCTGTTTGAGATGTTTCAGTCAGGCTTTAGAGCTCATCACAGCACAGAAACAGCACTTCTTAAAGTCACTAATGATCTTCTCATAGCTTCCGATCATGGGCTGGTCTCTATGCTGGTTCTGCTGGACCTCAGTGCTGCTTTTGATCCAGTTGATCACAGCATCCTGTTACAGAGACTGGAACATGTGATTGGGATTAAAGGGACAGCACTAGACTGGTTTAGATCATATTTATCTGATAGATACCAGTTTGCTCATGTCCATGGTGTTCCCTCCTCATACAGTAGGGTTAGCCATGGAGTTCCTCAAGGTTCTGGACTTGGACCAATCCTCTTCACCTTGTACATGCTTCCCTTAGGGAACATTATTTGGCAGCATGGGATAAATGTTCATTGTTATGCTGATGACACTCAGCTTTATTTATCCATGAAACCAGAGGAGACAGAGAAGTTAGTGAAGCTTCAGACCTGTCTTAAAGACATAAAGTCCTGGATGTCTTCAAATTTCCTCCTCCTTAACCCAGGAAAAACTGAGGTCATGGTGTTTGGTCCTGAACCTCTCAGAGATAGATTAGATCACATGATCACTCTAGATGGTATCTCATTAACATCTAGTCTCTCTGTGAGGAATCTAGGAGTAACTTTTGACCAAAATCTCTGCTTCAACTCACACATTAAATTAGTCTCTAGAAGTGCCTTTTTTCACCTGAGGAACATCAGAAAGATCAGGAAGCTACTGACCCACCATGATGCTGAAAAGTTAGTCCGGCATTTGTTACTTCCAGGCTGGATATTAGAGTTGAAACAGAGCAACCCAGCAAAACCCTGCGTGAATCAACAAAAGACACAAACACAGGTACCTTGCAAGGGAGAGCGAGCAGCAGTTCACTCTGGAACACCCTCCGTCGCTCTGCTGCTCCCCTGCAAATCTCCTTCCTTTATTCACATCAGCTCATTATCCATGTGGAATTTTCACCTTCTCCCAAGATGCTTTTAGGGTTTCAGATAACAACCTCACAGTAAATCTGGTGCTCTGGACAAGTGTACGAAATCTAGAGAGGTGAAAAACACTGTTTCTTCTCCATGCACTTAGGTGCTAAACATACAAATGCATTTAAATGATAACAATATAATAATTATTCTCTCTCTCACATACACACACATACACACACATTTGCTGTAGAAAACACTGATAATGAGCACAATTGACATTAGGCCCCTCACCTGAACATTTCAGTAGGGTTGATGTTCACCTGTTTCATGTCAGTGAAGACATCAGAGGCATGGAACCTGTGTGAGGGTGATGTTTGGTCACCCGCGCTGTTCGTTTACTAGACTCAGATCAACCACACAGACAACAGGTGGCCTTGCAAGGGAGAGCTGACGAGCAGTTCAAGCTTCCTCTCTCAACTCCGCCCGTCTGCTGCTCGCTCTCCTCTTTTATTTGGTGCACACAACATTTATGTCAATCTGACCTCATGATTCCTTCTCCGACTTCTCCGTGTCCTTGAACATGATACCTCTCAGTGCTGGGTACCTAACAGCATCAACACTTGGTTCAAACACTCATACATTCCTTTTGATTAAACATTCTAAATCTACTTACTATACTTACTATAGCATTGAAACGATAACAACAACAATAATTCTTCTCACATTTCCCTCCTGTTTATCGTTAAATGCGTCTAGATTCTCATTGTCAGTATTACATCATTTCATTTCATGAAATTTAAATGCATTACGTCATTTTCCTAGAAACACATTTCTTACACAGAGTTCAACATGTGTACAGCTTAAGACATCTTAAACATTTCATTTACATCTTGCATCACATTTGTCCATTCTTCTTCTGATTCCTCTTCATCGTTGTCCAGTAGAGATCGTTCTTCCACCTGCAGCAAAGTACTAGTAACAGCTGATCCCACGAGCCGGCCAATGCAACCCCGAACAAGAGGTACTACACAGCAAGCTAGTATGGCTAATACTAGCAGCACTATCCCTATCATCATTCCTATCTTGAACAACAGTTCCCTCCACCTTGACAACATTCCTGTAAGCCAGTCTGGTGGGGGACTACCATCATCAATCATAGCTCTCTGTAGCTTAGTTAAATTTTTCAATGCGCTATCTATCAGGTGACCGTCCGCATCATTCTCTGGGATGAACGTACAACAGTAATCTCCTACCATTGCACACACTCCTCCCTGGGGGGCCGTTATGAGATCTAAGGCCATCCTATTCTGCATGGTCATCAGTCTTAGCGCTGTCATTTCTTCCTTGACTCCTGTGAGAGCAACTTTTGTCAAATTAGCAAATACTTTCAACCTGTAATCAACTGTTTCCAATCTCAATATGTTCTTTCCTATTCCTAGCCACGGAAAGAGAGTCATGATCACTTTATTTCCGGTTGGCCAATGCTTAAACTCTCGTGGTACATCTGTGCCCCACACTGAGTCATGTGGTTTGAACTCGTCATTCAAATCTCTCCTGGAACGCAACTGTGGTGCAGATCTAGCATTAGCAGCATAAATTATGACTGTGTGATCCTTGAGATGTACTGGAGCACACACTCCTGACCAGTTTGCTGGTAGGTCTGCATACGCATTGTGTCCACATAACCACCATCCCTTATCCACTAATTGCGTGCCTTTGTCTCCTGGCGCGAAAGCGGGATAGTTACATGTACAGTTATAACCTTCTGGACACCTCTGTGTTGAATGATTCTGTGTCCAAGCTGTGAAAGTAGCATAGCGCCACCATGTATTCAAACTGTAAGTGTGTGAGGACTCTGGATTTTGTTCTAACCATGAATGTTCTAAATGGCTAACTGCGGTGCGTTTAGCGCGCGCGTAGCTCTCATCCTGTCTCAGAGCATCTTTCTGTCCCTGATTACCTCCCTCCTGTCGGAAGTTCCAAAGACCAAAACTCACAAGTCCTGCCGTCACAGCACTCACCACAATTAGGAAGAACAACTTCATTTCCTTTTAGATCCTCTTCACAGGTTCCGACGGGGTTCAGCCGTTGCTGGACCTATACAGGCCGTCAGCCGTTTACGGAGAGTCCGCCACTGCTCCCTCGCCTTCACCTGGAAGAATTTTCTGTTTCTTACAATGTGAAAGGTGTATCCACGACAGTTTTCCGTCCACTCGAACTGCAGTCTTTGTGGTCAGCTGTACTTGATAAGGACCTTCCCATCTAGGCGTGTTCCACCTCTTCCGCACAAACTTCTTCACCCACACGTAGTCGCCCGGTTGAATGGGTTCCTGGGGGGTGGAATCTGTGGAAGACACAGGACTAGGCAGAACATTTACAGTATTCACACATCGGTTAAGTAACACTTTTTTCAGATAATCTGCTATTGTTTCTTCAACATGTTTTAGCTCATTTGTTGTTGCAAAGTATGGCAGGCAATAAGGCCGCCCATATAATGCTTCAAAGGGTGTGATGCCTGTTTTCTTGTGTGGTGTTATGTGCATCCATAATTCCACCAGGTCGAGACAAAACATCCAGTTCTTTCCTGTCTCGTCCATACATTTCTTCAGTCTGTTCTTAATAGTACCGTTGACTCTTTCAACCAACCCTGCACTCTGAGGGTGGTATGCGCAGTGATTCTTCAAATCAATGTCCAAAGTTACTCCTACAGTTTTCACTATCTCATTTACAAAATGGCTTCCATTGTCGCTCCAGATGACCTTCGGGATGCCAAACCTGGGAATGATTTCTCTACATAAAACTTTTGCTACTGTCAGTGCATCTGCTTTTGCTGTGGGGAAAATTTCTACCCACCTAGTAAATCCATCTAACACTACTAGACAATATTGTTTACCTTCACATGGTGTTAGCTGAATAAAATCTAGAAAAACTGTGTGAAATGGATGATTTGGCAATGGTGTAGTGCCTGCAGGGGCCTTAAGGGCTCCCTGTGGGCTGTGTTTTACACAAATAGCACATTGTGAACAAAAATTTTTTGAGTATGTATGAAATCCTATAGTATAATAATGTTCATTAACCATCTGTACCATCCCTCCTGTTGAGACATGGCATGGCCCATGGCTCACTAATGCTGCCCATTTATGCATATTCCGGGGAAGGATTGGCTTGTTTCCTATGGTTAATAGTCCTTTATCATCCAGTTTGGCTCCTCGCTTCTTCCACGTGGCCTTTTCTTTTTCTGGAGCACTTTGTTGCATTTCTTTTAGAATATCATTATCTGCAGGTTCTAAGGTAAATGATTCTTCATTATCAAGAAGTGTGTTGTTATTTGCTGCAGCCTTTGCGGCTCTGTCAGCAAAGGCATTGCCTTGTGAGACTGCGTCTGTGTTGTTAGTATGTGCAGTGCATTTACATACAGCTATTTTACGTGGCTGCTGTACTGCTGCCAATAACTTTCTTAACAGTTCTGCATGCATGACCGGTTTGCCGGTCGACGTTTTCATCCCTCTTAAATTCCATTGTTGAGCAAACACAAACAGCGTGGAAAAAGCATATTGACTATCTGTATAAATGGTAACATCTTGTCCTTTGCTTAGTTCACAGGCACGTGTGAGTGCGACGAGTTCTGCAGCTTGAGCAGAATAGGAGGAGGGAAGTGATTTCGCCTCCACCACCTCAGTTGCTGTAACTACTGCATAGGCAGTTCTAGTGCGTCCACAGTCATCCTTTCTCGATGATCCATCCACAAATAGTGTCTGTCCTGTAGTCAACGCGACATCACTGAGATCTGGTCGCGGCAGGACCTTGGTGGAGACCTCATCCAAGCAGTTGTGCTGGTGTCCCTCTTCTGCGGTGGGTAGCAGCGTCGCTGGGTTTAAGGTCGTACAGCGTCGAATCGTCAGATTCGGCTGAGACAGCAACACTGCCATGCAGGAAAGATGACGTGCTGGCGACAGGCACGCCATCTTACTTTGTAGCAGCAGTATTGACACTGCATGTGGAACTAGCAAAGTTAGCTCATGATATAGCACCACTCCTGCGGAGGCTTTTACTGCCTCAGACGCTGCCACCACTGCTTTAACGCATGGTGGGAGTGCACAAACTACGGAATCTAGCTTGTGGGAGTAGTAGGCCACTGGCTGCCTCTTATCTCCGTGTTTTTGCAACAAAACTGAAGTCATAAAATTACCTTTGCAATCTACGACCTGCTCAAAAGGCTTCTGATAGTCTGGCAGCTTTAACACTCCAGCACCTACAAGGGCCTGCTTTGTGTGTGTAAATGCTTCTTCAGCTTCAGGGGTCCAAGTTAACACATCAGTCATTGCTAAGGGATTATCATACATCAATGCTTGTAAAGGGGCAGTTATTTTCGCATAATCTAAGATCCATGATCTGCAAAAATTCACTAGTCCTAAGAATGACATCATCTGCTTCTCTTACCCACAGATTAACCATTCTATCTACAGACCACACTCCTTCGGCTGTGGTACGAATCATCAACTAAAGCTGAGAGATAAGATCTCTTCCTAACAGATTTACGGGACATGTGGTGGAGATCACGAAAGGGGCTTTAAGTGTGATTCCACTTACAGGGTCACAAACATCTACAGGAACTGACATTCTTTCTTTAGTTATGAGACCATTTGCTGATCTCACAAAAATCTGTGTAGAAGTTGGTGCCAGGGCTATTGGATCTCTAATTACTGATTTACCTGCACCCGTGTCTACTAAGAATGTTAAAGAATTACCTAACACGGTCAGTTGTACTTCTGGTTTGCCTTCAGCAAACAGGAAGATGGTTTCTAAGTCTAAAACATCTTCTAAGTCATCTTTTTCAAATTGGTCAAATTTTGTGCCCTGATTTGTTTTAATTTTTGTGACATCTTTTTCCGGTTCTAGTCATTGTTGAGGTGGATTAGAACCTTGCTGCTGTCCTCTATTGTATCTCTGGTCACGTTGTTTTTTTTTTGCAATCACGTTCCCAGTGTCCATAATTTTTACAATAATGACACTGATCTTTTTCACTGAAATTGCCTCCTCCTCCCCTTCCGCCTCGGCCTCGCCCACGCCCTCGGCCTCGGCTTGGGAGAGGGTTGGCATTGAAAAACATGCCTGTTGATTGGTTCTTACTTTTTTGGCATTGTCTTTCAGCATGCATAGCATGTTGTTCATAGCGGTTTAGGTTACTAGTTCCAAAATCAACTAATTGTCTCTCTACCCAGGTTTTTATCTCTGATTTTGATCCCCCATGTATAGCTTGCTTTAACTGCTGTTGGTAGGGACCTTCTGGTTCTTCCGCATACGGAATTCCACTATTTTTTCGGAACACATCTTTCATTCTCATGCTATAGTCTTCAAAACTTTCGTCAGTCTTTTGTCTCGTGGCCGTAATGGCGCTGTAGTCAGCTCGTCTGGTAAAAGTAGTTCGCATGCGCTCGTACAGTCTGTCAAGTCTGTCATTTAGTTCTTGGCTGCCAGGCTGCCATGGTTGTTGAGTGGCTGGATCCACTGGGACCCAATCTCCTCTAACAGTGCCCCATTTCTTGCCATTAACGCACATGAGGACTTGCTGGGTTTCAGTACCGTTAGTATAGTAACTTCTTTTAATTTTATAATATTGCCTGGCCTGTCTAAGTTACCATCCCAATCGAACTTAGTCATCCACAGCTGAACATATGAGCATGAACCTGGATATTTGTCTTCCATGTGTTTACATGATGCTGGGTTTTTGAATTCAGCACCTTTTGTGGAATGTTGGTTGCCCATGTTTGCACTTTATTTATCAGTTTTTATGTACTTGAATGGAGACGCCTGATCTCCCGACTGAACAACCCTCAATCCATACAGGATATCTAGTTCAGCCCCCCTGCCGTGGCCTTATAGTCAATCGTTCTCGATCAGGAGAGTATACACCAGGCTTCTACCTCCGAGGAGGCGGGTGTATCTTGCCTCTGCTTCTCTCCCGATGACCAGGCAGGCAATACCGCGGTATTTTCTGTGTAGCGCTTTTTGTGTCTTATACTCACTCCGTTGTCGCTATGGTTTCTCTCTGAGTTGTTTTAGTGCCTTCCTCCCGTCACTGGAGATGGTCGCCCTGGGAGGGACGAAGACCGGCCTTCCGTCAACTCGTGATGAAAGGTCTTTCACTTCGGACGTCCTTTTGACTCCGGCTGTGCACAGACTTCGGCGTTCGGTCGTCCCACGGCGCTCCTCTCCAGGTCTTGGGATCCGGCTCGAAGGACCAATTTTTGTGAGGGTGATGTTTGGTCACCCGTGCTGTTCGTTTACTAGACTCAGATCAACCACACAGACAACAGGTGGCCTTGCAAGGGAGAGCTGACGAGCAGTTCAAGCTTCCTCTCTCAACTCCGTCCGTCTGCTGCTCGCTCTCCTCTTTTATTTGGTGCACACAACATTTATGTCAATCTGACCTCATGATTCCTTCTCCGACTTCTCCGTGTCCTTGAACATGGTACCTCTCAGTGCTGGGTACCTAACAGCATCAACACTTGGTTCAAACACTCATACATTCCTTTTGATTAAACATTCTAAATCTACTTACTATACTTACTATAGCATTGAAACGATAACAACAACAATAATTCTTCTCACACCTGCATCCATCCTCACTGGCAGCCAGTGTTTGGAGTGGGATCAACTATCAAAATTCAGAACCAAAACATGTCTGTGTTTGAACCTGTAGCCTCCTTTTAGCTGAGCTGGTGGTACCGTCACTACTAACATACCGTTACAGCTGCTACGAGGGCATTTGGGGGTTCTCAAAAGGGGCCCCGTTACCTGCTCCACTAGTTGCTGTAGCTCAGACACACGTCTTTAGCTGTCTCCCGTCTGTAATGTCCAGATGGGACAGTTAATGGATTAATAGAGAACCTTTCTGTGTTCCAGCCCAACAGTCGGAGCAGGGAGTGCATCTTCTCAGAGATAGTGCTGGAAAACAATTACACAGCTCTGCAGAATGCTAAGGTTGAAGGCTGGTACGTTGCCTTCAGTCGGAAAGGGAGGCCCATCAAAGCCTCCAGGACAAGGCAGAACCAAAGAGAGGTCCACTTCATCAAGAGGCTCCATGCAGGTCCCCCTCCCTTCCCCAACATGGACCAGAGCAAACACTTTGAGTTTATCTGCTTTTCAGCCACAAGTCGAGCAAAGCGCAACAGGAAATTAGGCACCGTTTCCTAACAGCAAGACAAAAGGAGGCAGATATATAACAGATCCAACTTTATTTTTGTATATTTTCATGCAAAACTGTACATTGAAATATGGCTTTAACAAAATAATTGTAATAATATTCCTGTAAAATGGTGATGTGTAAATAAAGAAAGAATAAAGGAAAGTGACAAATTGATTTTGGAGGCTTGTTTCAGAGGTGAACAATGATGGTGAGTAAGACACAGAGAGGGATGAGTAGAGGGAAATCTCTACCCATATAAGCTGTGATCTTTTGAAGACAATTCAGATCATTTCTGTTTGCAGTATCCTGCACGGTAGGAAATCTGGAACTACTTTATAAAAACGAGCACTGCCACCTGCTGGACATATGGTGCATGCACATTTAGATTGCTCTATTTAAATGACCACGAAAAGAGAACTCTGAACATCATAGATTGGCCAGAGATGATCAACTGTCAGCCACAGAAGCAGGAGACGTCCACGCATTGTTACTAACAGTGCACAGTGACTGTGGTGGGACGTGGAGATGCTGGGAGACGTTTGGTGGAGCGTCTGGTCCATGAGGAGGTGTGTGGAATGAACCACTGTCTGGTCCATGAGGAGGTGTGTGGAATGAACCAGGGTCTGGTCCAGGAGGAGGTGTTTGGAATGAACCAGGGTCTGGTCCAGGAGGAGATGTTTGGAATGAACCAGGGTCTGGTCCAGGAGGGGGTGTGTGGAATGAACCAGGGTCTGGTCCAGGAGGAGATGTTTGGAATGAACCAGGGTCTGGTCCAGGAGGGGGTGTGTGGAATGAACCAGGGTCTGGTCCAGGAGTAGGCGTTAATAACCTGGTTTGCAGCACGGTTGATGGACTCATCTGTTGCTCCTGCTGTTGCACACTGGCTCTGCTCTTGCTCAAGGTCATCAGCATCAATGTCGCACATGCAGCCGACGCTGCGGGTCGTTGTTTTGAAGGCCTGAGGCGGAGCCGTCGTTAACACATGTAACTCCTCGCCGCCCTTTTCATCGCGTTGGGGTTTTGGATCTACCTTCGGCCTCTGATGGTCACCTGATGCCTCAGTCACCATGAAGGCAACGGATAGCGGCTCAACAAGAGTTGACTGGACCAGTTTGGATGGCTTTGACCCAACTGGAGTGTTTTCCTCTCCGCCTGTCCTCAGTCTGGGCAGCGCCACACAGGGATCTGAATCAAGGGTGGGCCCGACACCACGTGTTGGGTTCCTAAGAACCTCAGGTTCCTCCTTACATCTGCTGTCTCCTTTAAGATCTGCATCCAACCATGCATGCTGGGTTCCTGCGGTGGTGTGCTGCCTGTGCTCCACCATCACCGTCCTCCATCCACTGTAGTGCAGGAAGTCTGACAGACTGCTGATGTCACTGTCGATGTCGCTGATGCTTTCGCTGTCGCTGTCGCTGTCTCTCCACTCGTCAGTCTTACTACAGCAGCACCCCATCTTCTGCAGCCTGAAGCAGAAACAACAAAAAAGCCACTGCCATGACCACACACACTCTAACAGTCATGAACAGATCCGTTCGCTGCTCCAGCCTCATGGAGAAAGAGGAAAGTTCTGCCTCGCCCCCTCCCCAGCCCAGAATAGCACAGGTGAGGGGCTCACGCCCCCGCCAGTCATCAGGGCGTGAGCAAGGCCGGGTTTGGCTACAGTTTGAGAGGGGCCGGCACATGCTACACAAGCCCCGCCCCCACCCGCTTCACTGTGACTTGCATCAAACCAGCCTAACCCTCATGTGCACGAGCCCCACGCACGAGTCTGCACTGACACGAAGAAGCGCCACCACATTAGCAGAATTGGATTCATATTGAAAACATTTAGACTCTGGTAGAGCTGCCAGCAGAGCTCAACTTGATCCCAACCATCAACTCCCAGTTACTGACCTTTGGACCTTTAGTACGAAGTGCTTCAGTACGAAGCTTGTCTCTTTTAGAGGGTGATACTTGGTGGGAGGGTCAAAGAATGAGGCGGCAGATCTGATTCTGGATCAAAAAATCTGCAGTTGGAGAGAGATGAGTTGTCTTGGTGTCGTGATGGTTTCAGCTTAACCTTTAACGATTAATGTCTGTGGGTGTAGCAGCAACACTTTAGGAGAAAGACTTTTTTCTTTGAATCAAAGCTTACAACCCAAAAGGCTGCTGTGCTTTACATCAAAGCCACTGGACGCGTCACGTGCACCACCGAGACAACAGAGACCACAACCACCAGACAGAACCTTCCAGACAGAACACTTAACACCGGCCCAAATCTGCACCATACTGGAACCTGTGTTGGAACACCCACTACCTCCAGTACAGAGAAGGCCTCTACAGGCAGAACCATGGTGATGCAGCATTATACGTGAGTAAATACATATGCTAGCTCCAGGATCTTCAGCTGAGATCATCCAGTGTTGTGTTGTATAAAACCAGATTAAAATTGTGCTATTCAGCCACCTATTTTATTTTAAGAGTGGATTCAGAAACATTCTAAGGAGTAATAAAGTGAGACTCTACAAGGCAAATGTTTCTTTTTTAAGGCTCTTTATATGTGATGCAATTCCACACCTGTATTTCATCCATTTCAGCCATTTGGTAACATGAGCGGCAGAAATTGCATTCTCCAGTTTTGCCATGTCGTCCGGCAACAGCAGCAACATGGAGTGAGAGCTGTTAAATGGGAGGTGAAGGACCGATGTGTTAAACATCTGGTCACGATAGGTTTCAAATCTCTTCTCAAGTTCTCGAGTTCTTTAGATATTGTTTTCAATTCAGGAATCTGCCGCCTTGAGTTGGCTTTTTTTGAAGACAGAAATGTTGACAATAGTGTGGACCAAAGTGGGAAATTCAATTTTATTTAAACACAAACACAGACACGCACGCACGGACGCACGCACGCACGCACGCACACACACACACACACACACACACACACACACACACACACACACACACTCATAAAATATTAAATCTCAAACGATGTACAATAGTGCAACATTAAATCTCAATGTTAGAAGTACTTAAGAAGTGAATTACATCTGGCTGGATAATTATCAGGAACACTGGCGGCCTCTGCTGACCCAGTGGAAGAGTGCAAAAAGCTTACAGCACCTGGTATTCCCAGGCGGTCTCCCATCCAAGTGCTAACCAGGCCCGACCCTGCTTAGCTTCCGAGATCGGACGAGATCGGGCGTTCTCAGGGTGGTATGGCCGTAAGCGAGAGCAGGGGCAAGAAAATGGCCTTTTGAAGTTAATACACTCAAACTTATTTTCTTGAAACATTTATTCTGGTGGAGGTTGTCCATTTTGCTTTGTCACAGTCCAAACCTCAATTTTGGAGCAGCCTCCAATCCATTCCCCCCTAAAAGAAAAGGCTATATAGCCTATGAGCGTCATATCATCAAATCTGCCTAGATCGGCTCTTGGATGAGAGGTGAAACGCCTTCAAAAAAATCAAACAAGATTAAACTCCGATAAATGAAATCAACTTAAAAGCAATGTGCCATGGCCGGGAGCTAAACGGCCCTAAACCGTTTCCCATTCATTTTCAATGGTAGTGCTAAACCACTACGGACGCAATATATTTCCGGCCGCTATGATCCCGTGGCGCTGTTCTGCCGTTTCTATGAAGAGCGGCTCCTCTCCGGAGGATCGGCCATTCTTGGTTCATTCTTTGGTAAACTTCGCTGAAGGTAAGTTTGGGCTTGATTTCCTACTAAATTAATGAGGAAACTTTTCGTAATTGTGCATAGGCTGTGGTCAATTTTGTCCTAAATTAGCAAGGAACGTGTTATAATTGGCCCTAAATTATAATGTACTGTATTTGTCATGCTATAATATACTCATATCTTGTCAAGCTAGTTTTTCATAAATTAAATTACACGATAGTGATGAATGAACTTGTTCATATTTTATATTCAAGTAACCGATTTACTTGTCGTGGCACTGAAATCTCGGTATTATTATTATTATTACTATAATTATTATTAGTAGTAATATTAGTAGTGGTAGTATTACATTTTATTACATCAAATGTGTGTTTTTGTTTCCAATGTCTTTGAGAGGGGATACTGTCCTCCTGCCCCCCCCCAACATGTTCTCTCTCTCTCACGCACACACGCACACACACACACACACAGAGCTTTACACATGGTACCACACTTTATCTTTTACTGGCCTAAGATTCCTTTGATCACATTTATCAGTGTCTAATAAAAATGAGAAAATTAATAGACATTTTTCCTTTATGTCAGCTCAACATGCAGAAGCAATTCGCCTTTTTCCCTGGGAAACTTCGGGTCGTGTTCCGCAAGGGGCCTCTTGGGTTTCTCCTCCAGGAGCCATCTGATGAAGCCAAACGGGTGAGTTCCACTCCTCAGGACAAGTCTGGGGCCATGAGGGAGGACCTCGTACGGCAGAACGCTTTGGCCGTCATCCGACAAAGAGGGGGGATCCCTCAGATAAGATGGAGGTGCAGGGAGACTATGTCCTGCAGTTTAGTAAATATAAGTCATTCTGATGGCTTTTGCAGAATGACGTAGGATCCACCGTGTATCTGATCAAGAACGTGCAGAGCGAGGAGGCAGCAGGTCTCTGTATGGCTGACAGCCACAGTAAGGACAGCCTCCAGTCATTTGTGAGTTATGCCCTCAGTTTCCAAGAAATCCTGGCTCTCCTCACTTATGAGGCCGGAAGAGGGGATGGAGTGACTGCCTCATCTGAAGACGACCAGCTGGTTGGATTTGGTGCCCGAGCCAAGAGCAGGTGGAAGGAGATCTGGGACAGCAGAGGTGATGGCTATGCTGATTTTGTCATAGGCAGGCGCTGCGTTCCAGGTACACGAATGTCCAGGTTGCAGCAGAACCTGCTGAAGAGGCAGCAGCCCACCACATCTTCCACACCTGCTGAGCATCCCATGAAGGCCCCAGCTGAGCCCCTGGGTATGCTAATTCCTTCATGTGACAAGTTCAGCTTTGGGAAAAGGTTTTTTTCTTTTCTACTAATAACCTGTAGCCGGTATTTTTGTCTTTAACACAGCCATGGAGGAGGACGTGGAGATGGAAAGGGAGATGCTGAGCATCCATAACTCTGATCTGCAAGTCCAGAGCTGTAAATACACCGTTACCACATTTATTTCATGTCAGACAAACAAAGTCCATGCCGTATCTGATTTCTATTGTTTTTCTTTTCATCTGTGTGCAGATGCTATGCCAGTAGCAGCAGCCGCCCTGCCGAGAGTGCCACCAGGAGCAAAGACAGGTTTCTGAAAAATAGGTTTCAGAGCTGGAGTTCCGTTCCTTTCCATGAAGAATTCCTCTCCAAATCTGAAACTTATCTTATTATTTTTGTGTTCTTGATGTTCCGGCCGAGTTCCTTTAATATTACTCTTCATATGTTGGTGTGATAATAACCGTCGTGAGGACTATGAATTGATCCGTGCAATGATGAACTGATATTGACTATGAGGAGGAGGGTAAGTGTTTGTTTTTGTTCTCTTTGCTGCTTCGTTGAAAAACAGTTTCCTTTTCTTTTATTTAGGGCTGATGAACAACCTGATGTCTCTGTAATGTCCAGCTGACTGTTCTTTCCATGTTGTCATCAGGTGAAGTGACTGTAATTTCTTAATAGCAAGTCTGCACTTGTTTTCAGGACCTGACTCTTGCACGGCACAGACCTCTGACGGCAGAGTGCCTCCTTTGACGGACTCTACCCAAGACCAAAAGAGTGGTATGTTAAACCATGTACATTTCCCCCATTCCGTGGGGTGTTGAACAATAATAAAGTGTCCCGGGGTGATTCAAATTGACACGATTCTTTGTCACTGACATGGAAAAAATCTGACGTGTGAGCTCTGGAATGAAGCCAAGTGTCTGAGGCGCGTGTTTGTTTCCTTGTATCGTGTGTTTATATCATGTGAGGGCGGGGGCACTGAAATTGTCTATTCAGTAATGAGAACTTTATGTTGTTCAACTGTCTTCTTTACTTTATCCTAGTTCCCATAGCTCCTGTTCCCATGCCTGTCCCTGACCACGACATGAGCAAGTGGATCTGCTCACAACATCAAAAGCTGTGGATGAGGACGGAGCTTCAACAACTTGGGTTGTGGCCTGGGTCCCGACCAGTGCATAACCCTGGGAACGCAATTTCTCTTTGGCGTCTTCCTCCTCAGCCGGAGCTACTGGACATGGTGGCTGAGCTCCCGTCCCCCAACTTTTTTCAGCTCCATCCATTTTTCATTTGGAAGCCAGAGAGCCACATCATGGTCAGGTTGAGGAACAATGACATCCTGCCGTGCCTCCATAGCTGTCCTCGTCCTCAGGTGGTCTCTGCAGGCGTGGGCAGACCTCCAGTGATCGTCAGCGTCCGTGGCCAGTATTTTATCTTTTCCTCGCGACTCTGCTGCAAGGCCTGTCGCAGGAACTGGTCCGCTGACAACCCTCCATGGGTGGAGAAGCTGCCCGTGCGCTTTACTAACCTTTTGCCTGCATTCCTGACTCACAAGAAGGCTGCGTGCAAGTCGGTAATGGATGAACTGCGGCGTTCTGGCAAGTCACCGACCGATATGGCGAACCAGGTGAATGAGCTCATGCACCTCAAGTATGAACGAGCTCACCTGGCATATCTGCACGCCGTACAGAACGTCAGGGAGGCCGAGGCTGGGGCGTACGGACAGAGAACCATCGGCCAGTACGTGAGGATGGAAGATCGGCCACGTGCTTTCGGGTCATACGAGGACCAAGAAGGTTGGGGTGGGGTGTCTGTGTCCGGATTCTACCTGACTGACTGCCTGCTGGATGAGTTCAAGCGTCAACAGCCGTCTCTGACCAAGCTCCTCCAGGGCACGTTGGGGCAGGTTTTCAGGTGGGACCACACGAGGAAGATGGCGAGGAAGGTGACACTGGCATCTGGAGCCATGTCCAGTTTCGCAGTGATGAATGAGAACTGGCTCATTGTGTCCTGGGTGATGGTTCAGGCTGAGACAGAAAGGTCCCTGCATCCGATGTAGCAAGGAATGGCCCAGAGGTACAGCCACGCTGGGGTGGGAAAGGCCGGCTACCACTGGATGGACAGGTGAGATCAGCCATCTTCTTTGTTTGCCGCCATTCAAACTGAAAAATGCTCCATGCTAACCCTAACCCTATCCATGCTGAAGACGTGGCGCGTTCAGAGGGTTCACATCCTCCGTGGTTGCCTCAGTGACCCAGAACTGTCTGAGGGGATAATGTACAGGGACGGAGGGACCCTTCAGCTAAACCACGTAGCGGGCGAAGGTGCCAAAGTCCCCGTCTGGATCCCTGTCCGTGGTACATCTCAGCAGGAGGGCTACCATTTCCAGCAGGCCCAGTGGGTCACGGGTACGCAGGTCTCCCCTGAACTGTTCCAGGCCCAGGCCATGACCGGCGTTGTGCGGTGGAACTTTCAGCGACCGGTAGACATGAAGAAGCCCGGCGCCGTCCTCCCTGCTGTCTTTGACCCTGCCTCAATGTGGGAGTTGAACTCTGCTTCCATGGCAGTGACGGGACAAGACAAGTGCCCTGCGTTCACCTCTCTGACAGAGACACTGGAGAAAGGTTTGGGCTGGAGTCCAGAGAACCGGGCTGCCCTCCGCTCCCTCTGGACTGGGACAAACACAAAATGCAGAAGAGGGATCGGCCTTCGGCTCTTGTGCCCCCTCCCGCTCCAGACGATGCTCCTGGGGCAACACCTTCCTCCAGCTGGGCAACAGCGACTGCTGTGCCGTCGCTTCCCCCTGCGCCACCTGTCAGCTTCCATCTCTCTGCTGCTGGACGTGTAAAGGAGATTCCAGCAGAGGATGACCAGGATCCTGAAGGATCAGTGGGCGGGTCAACGATAATCGGGTTTTTCAGAGCGGCATGTTGGAATTAAGGCCTTCGAATGATTGAAAATAAATAGATTTAGTTAGGTTGTGGTCAGTGTATCTCAATCTTTTGATGTGTTAAATATTACACTTTCTGTTATTAAGGGATGGATATTAATGTGTTTTCTCAATAGCCCATATGGCGATAATATGAGTTACTAAGGATGCATTATTGCTTTGTTTGTGTTCCAGACGTCTCTGGAGCTTTGCCCCTGCCGCTGAAGTCCTCGCCGAGGAGCGCCCGCACTGGACCCATGAAGACTGGTGGTGGAGTGTTTGTCTTGGACCACACACGCTGGACTCTTCCCATGAAAGACGCTATTGATAGTTTGCTGCAGTATCATCATGGGGACAAGGACATCCTGAGGCTCGTGGATCCAGACTACGCAGACACGGTCCATCGGTCTGCGGCCGATCCGAACAGCTTGCTCCGCCCCACAACCAGGTTTCACATATCCCGCTATGTGAAGCATCTGGCAAAGCTGTTGAACACCAGTTCTTCTCTGAACACCAGCCCAGAGAAGCTCCTGGAGACTCAACAGCTGTGGTACTCCTTGACAGAGGGGAGCAAAACAACCAGCGTTCCTGTAGTTTCCATTGAAAAAATTGTGCAGGGCATTCTAGAGATGGAGCAGCAGCAGCAGCGACCAGAGCAGAAGATGAGACAGACCAAACCCTGTCTGGCCTGTGGACAGCCCAAGTCTCCGTATGGGACGGGGGGATCTTCCATCCACTTTTTCTATCAGCAGGGTCCTGTTCGCGACTTCTACTGCTCAAGGAAGGTGCATCAGACTTATGCTGCTGAGAGATTCTCTGACCCCAGAATGCCCTTTGAACAATTTGCCGCGTCAGAGTTTTTCCAGAGGGAGCTGGAGGCCACCAAAAAGCGTGTGGAGGACAAAGCTCAGAGACAGATCGGCTGTGTTTAGCTTCATGATGGCGTCTCAGATGATATTCTTTCATTACCACCACCCTTTCTCCACTCAGAAGACACCCAGGTTTCCCAGCTGCCTCCGTGAACATGTGCTCCCACTCCCACCTTGTTTGAACCCCCGGTTCTCAGTGTCCACCTTCCCTTTTGCCATTTTATGGGGATCTGAACGTTAACTTCTGCTGTTATGCTAATGACTACTGATAAATAATGAAATGAAGCCGCCTCCCGCTCAGACTGTCACCGTTGCATTGTGGGAAATGTAGTATTGGCCTGTGTAAAACATCTGCGGCCTGTGGGCCGGTTCTAATAATAAATCAATATCATCCCGGGGGCCATAGAAAACCCTCGACCTTGACTCTGACATATGAGCTTTAAATGATTTCTTTTGACTCCCATTTATTTGGCTGTTTGGATATCATCTTTGCTAGTGTGTGTGTGCGCGCACGCTCTATGGAACTGGCATAAAGGATGTTAAAATTAGTCTAAATTAAATAAAAATCATCCATTCATCATTCCCAACAGGCGGTGTTTGATTAGAAACTCTTTCTGAGCTCTGGTGCTCTGAAACATCTCCGCTTCCATTTTCAGCTGTTTTTATTCTCAATAACATCAAATCATCCATCCATCCAAATCGTGGTCCTGTTGGACCACCAAAGGACAAACACTTTCCATTTAGCACGGACAAAAAAACCCAAATCCTGTTTAGCAATGAAGCTGTGGGGAGAGTTTGAGGAGCGTTTTTGAGGAACACGCTGCCATATTGGGTCCAAGCTGCTGGGGTTTTTGTTGTTTCCAGGTGAATCGGTGGGCAGCGGCGTTACCGCCTGTCTCTGCCCCCCCCTCTCTCCCCGTGGTCGTGGTCACGCCGGGCATCTTTACTGGTCCCGTTTTAAACAGGTTCTGTTGGGAACAGGTGTTCTCCAGAACTGTATTCCAGGCTGCTGTGCTGAAGGGCTGTTTTCAGTAGCAATAGAGCCAGAGTGTGCCTGCTCCATATGAACCCCCCCCAGGCCGTGCTTTCCTCCTGGCTGAGCCATAATCAGCTCTGGATGGACTGGTTCACGCTTGGACTGAGTCGAGATTTGATAGCTTGACTGATTCTTACAGTTTTGGATCAAACCCCCATCTGCTGATTCCAGGAGATCTTTAAAGGATCTCAGAGCTTCAGATTTATGAAGCCTGCTCAGCCCCCGGCAGCGCTGATGAAACCATTTCATTCCTTCAAAAAAGCAGAACATGAAGCTCCAGAAAAGGTTTTTGGATCAAGTTTCCAACAGAACGAGGACAAGTGGGTAAAAGCGCCACTTTAAAGCCTCCAGGCCTCAGAAAACATCCACCTTTAGGATGCCTGACTTTAGAGGATCGTCGGTTCGCTCCGAGCACAAGAACAAACATGTTTAACCTCAGTCCAAGAACATCTGACCTGAAATGATCAAAAAGCTTCAGCGTAAAAAGATGGTGGAGAGAAAGCTGCTGGGAGGTTCTCAGAAGAGAAGTGGCATTAAAGCCAGCTGGAAGAGTCCAGCCTGCTTCCTGCTCCTCCAAACAGGCGTCTCCACACCAACACTGAGGAACACGGGCTTCTGTTCTTCCTTCTTCTCTTCTGACTATTGTGTGTTTGATGAATGCAGCATCCACTCACTGCCCCCCCCCCCCCCCCCCCCCCCCCCCCCCCCCCCCCCTCATTTACACTGCTCCTGGTTTCACAATGCTCCTCAGACAGATGCAACCAGAGACACTGATGCCGTCAGACAATAAACCTGAGTGTTGTTGTGTCCGGTTATTAACATGTTCCATGCTTTTCCTTCTGCAACAGTTCATCACACCTGCTCAGGGAAACCTCGGTGTAAAGGAGGTGAAGCCGTGCCTCAGTGACTCTACTTTGCTGTTTTAGAAACTAACAGTTATGAGATGAATATACAGTGTGCACGTACGCACACACGTGTGTATAAACACTTAATACACGCGTGTGCGTGGATGTAGACTTTTTAGTACTTTGGGTTCATAGACTTTTTAGTATTTTGAAGATACGTGTCTGTATATAAACCAGATCCTCCTGTAATAAAGAACTAAAGGCTGACTGTTGTCACGTGACCTGTCTCCGTCTGTGTCCGATGATAGAACCTGCCTAGAACATCTGGTCCACAGAAAAAGCAAAACAGCTCACAGAACTGGTCCAGTTCAGACCCAAAAATGACAATACATAATGAAAATGTGTGACGCAGTAGAACAATGGGCGAACTTTCTATTGGTCATTGACAGTTTCAGTCGTCATCAGAATTCATCAAAAATATTTAAACCAACAAACTACACACAGAACCGCAAAGTTTAAAGCTTAAAGGGAGCGACAGGTGAAGATTTAAAGCTCAACGCACCTGAAGAAGTTCCAAAAAGGAGAAATATCATGTGATGCTTTACCGCCACCCGGTGGACACGCGTGGAACTGCAGACAATAGTTAAACGCGCTCCGACACATTCTGACCTCTGCTGCTCCTCCTGGACTCCAGGGCTGCAGAAATGTGCTGCTTTTACAAGTCTTTCAAATCTGTCAAGCATCATAAATCTTATTTATTTAACCAGGTTGAATAATGGCGGAGAATGGTGTCCGAAAAGCGTCTTTATTTTAAAGTGAACAAGAACAGTTCGGTCCGCGTTCACAGAGAGGCGGAGAGACCTCGAGAGAGTCCAAAACAAGTCCGCTAGGAAAACTCTCAAAAATAGTCAAGCCACAGAAGTCAGGGTTTGGTGATGAGGCCGAAAACCCTCCGCCGCTGGCAGACGGGAGTTCTGTCCTTAAATCGAACGGCAGATTGAAGAGAGACCGCAGGTGCGTGTGTCTGCGGGGCCAGCTGTGGCTGATGAGCGGCTCCTCCACGCCCCCTGCAGGTAGACACCAGCAACAACGGTCCCAGAAACTGGGAACCCAACAAACCAGTTTAATCAAAGTATTCCTTTCAGACTAAGCAGGAAGACTGAAGACCGACAAGGTGAGTGGAAACGAAGAGCATTATTGAAAAGAATTGACAGTTGTGTTTGGAGATAAAAATCAAGATTTGAATCAATGAGACTTCATATTTAGTTTTAGCACAAAACATCATTATACATTATAAATGAATAGGGCTTATTTAACATTCTTATAGTCTGGCTTTAGTTATAGTTGAATAGTCTTTCTAAGTGAAGTTTAGTTTATTTTTCTGCTCTTTGCTACTGATCCAAAAATAACTTTAAACCCTCCCAGAATGCTTTAATGGTAGTAATATATACGCCATAAAGCTGTTGATTAGGTTTTAAAAGTGAAAGTATTCTGTTCAGACGAAGCAGAAAGAGCGACATTTTGTGACAGGTGAAAGCTCATCAAGTTCTTAGAGTTGTTCAACAGTCCAGGTTACAGCTGGATATTTTGGTATTATTTAAGACAATAAACTTTAAAAATAATTAAATAAATCCACACAGGATCACAGGACACCAACAGGATTTTGGGTTCATGTTGCACGTTTTCTCACAGTGGTTTATTGTTCTATGTTGTGGAACCACTGTGAAAGAAATGCAGGAGTGGGTGTCATTTCTTTCATCTATTTTAAATAGAGCAGTGATCTTTGAGGACTTGGATCATAGAAATAATTGAAGAGGAGAACAAAGGAGGGAAGTTAAAAAGTCCTGACTAGCATGTTTATGTAGCACCAGATAATTTAGTGGCTGAGCTGAAGACAGTTCTTTCACCATGTTGGCCTGTGGAAAACCAGTGTTGTCGGCCCGATGGACCAGCGTCCCCGTCGTTGCCGGACCACCGTTGGCCACCAGTTGGGTTTTGGGATCAAAGTGGGGGCGTTTCCTGTATCCGGTTCTCCTCACGGATCCATGACTACAACATGTTGCTGCAAGTGCAGAGACGTTTGCTCTGGAAAGAACTTTAGAGCACATTCAGTGCTGCAAGATGAGGGGCTGGAAAAGGTGCCAGTTCTTTTCTCACTGCAGGGAACAGTTAAAAAAAGCAGCTTAAACTCTGAAAACATGAAAATGATACAGAGACAGCATTGATTTATTGATTCAGTTGTTATTCAGAATGGATTAGAAATGTTCCTGTTTGATAAAAATGCAGTGAATTGGGATTATTTAACTACAACCTCTACAGATTATTTACCTTCATCACAGTCTCATCACTATTTCTGATGTTTCCTCAGGATGGACGAGGACAGAGCAGAGTCCACAGTGCCCAGCTGTGTGTCCCTGAAGAGTGACCTGTCCAAAGATGGAATATTAAACTTCAGAAGTTCAGAGGAAATGTAAGAAAACTAAAGCGTGATGATGTGTTTGTGTGGCAGCTGTTAGTCACATTAACAGCAGCAGGTTGTGAGTTTATTATTGGAGATGTTTAACACTTAAACCTCAGACAGTCATATAGTTACAGACTTAATGTGAATATTGTTGATTAGAAACAAGAATCATGTTTAAACTGAAAGATGAATTCAGACATAAATGCTGGAACAATATTGAGTCTTGATCAGGTTCTTTCATCCTATAAATCAAAGGACTAATAGAGATGTGTTTCATAGTGAGAGGGGGGAGCACATCCTATCAAACTGGGACCAGTCAGCTCCACCAGGAGAGTCCTCTTGTTCACAATCTGGAAGCAGATCTGGAGATGCTGAAATGAAGCCCAAACAAAGTAAAACTGTTCAATATGAGATTTAATTTGTGATGTCATGAATTTGTAGTTGTGTTGATGATTTATTATAGATGGAAATCATTGGTTTACTTATGTTCAGGAAGTGATCTGCAGGAGGTGATAGAAGGTCATAAGATGAGTCTGAAGAGAAGATGTGAACATGTGACTGAAGGAACTCATGAAGCAGGAAGTGGAAACCTGCTGAACAAGATCTACACTGAGCTCTACATCACTGAGGGACAAAGTGAGGAGGTGGACACACAACATGAGGTGAGACAGCTTGAGAGAACCTCCAAGAAGAACATCCAGGACACTCCAATCAAGTGCCAGGACATCTTCAAAGTCTTATCTGAGCAACAGAGACACATCAGAGTGGTTCTGACCAACGGTGTCGCCGGCGTTGGAAAAACCTTCTCAGTGCAGAAGTTCAGTCTGGACTGGGCAGAAGGTTTGGAGAACCAAGACATCAGTCTGGTGCTTCCGCTCTCATGCAGGGAGCTGAACTTGATCAGAGATGAGCAGCACAGTCTTCTCTCACTGCTTCATGTTTTCCATCCAACATTACAGAAGATCAGAGCAGAAGATCTGACTGTCTGGAAACTTCTGTTCATCTTTGATGGCCTGGATGAAAGCAGATTTTCACTGGGTTTCAACAAGCATCAGCTCATCTCTGATGTCACACAAGTATCGTCAGTTGACGTGCTCCTGGTGAACCTCATCCAGGGGAACCTGCTTCCCTCAGCTCTCATCTGGATCACCTCCAGACCTGCAGCAGCCCATCAGATTCCTCCCTCGTGTTTTGACAGGATCACAGAAGTACGAGGCTTCACTGACTCCCAGAAGGAGGAGTACTTCAGGAGGAGGTTCAGTGATGAAGATCTGTCCAAGAGAATCATCTCACACATCAAGGCCTCCAGGAGCCTCCACATCATGTGTCTGATCCCAGTTTTCTGCTGGATCACTGCTATAGTTCTGGAGGACATGATGACCAGAGACCAGAGAGGAGAGCTGCCCAAAACCCTGACTGACCTCTACTCACACTTCCTGATGGTTCAGATAAAGAGGAAGAAGCAGAAGTATGGAGGAAAGCAGAGACCAGAGGAACTGACTGAGGCTGATAAAGAACTCCTTCTGAAGTTGGGTCGGCTGGCGTTTGAACATCTGGAGAAAGGAAACATCATGTTCTACTCAGAAGACCTGAAGCGATGTGGACTGGACGTCTCCGAGGTGTCGGTGTACTCAGGAGTTTGTACAGAGATCTTCAAGAGAGAGAGTGTGATCTTCCAGAAATCAGTCTACTGCTTTGTTCATCTGAGCATTCAGGAGTTTCTGGCTGCCGTCTACATGTTCCACTGTTACACCAGCAAAGACACAGCGGTTATAAATAAGTTCCTAAAATATTCTAAACCAAACCCCTTTTCCTGGTTTGCTGGGTTGTTTACAAATAACGATCCAGTCACATCTCTTGATGACTTCCTCTGGAGAGCACTAAGGAAATCTCTCAAAAGTGAAAATGGCCACCTGGACTTGTTTGTTCGCTTCCTTCATGGTCTCTCTCTGGAGTCCAATCAGAAGATCTTGGGTGGACTGTTGGATCAGACGGAGAACCACCCAGAAACCATCCAGAAGGTCCTCAACAACCTGAAGGAGGAGAACAGTGATAAAATCTCCCCAGACAGAAGCATCAACATCTTCCACTGTCTGATGGAGATGAAGGATCAGTCAGTCCATCAGGAGATCCAAAAGTTCCTGAAGTCTGGGGAGATATCGGAGAGGGAACTGTCAGAGATCCACTGTTCAGCTCTGGCCTACCTGCTGCAGATGTCAGAGGAGGTTCTGGATGAGCTGAACCTGCTGCAGTACAACACCTCAGAGGAGGGACAACGTCGCCTGATTCCAGCTGTGAGGAACTGCAGGAAGGCCGAGTAAGTAAAGATTTTTGGGGCCGGACATCGGCGTTTAAATCAAGCGAGTGGATCATGTCAGGTAGCAATACCCCCTCCAGTGGTCATTCCTTCAATTCTTTATCTCCATTGCAGCGTCCATAAATTAAAAAAAAACAACAATTCATCCAGAAATGTTCAATACTGGCTGGATATAAGTTCAAAGGTCAATCCAGACAAACCAACATAAGGCAGGAATAATAGGAGCCACAAGTTAACTGACTATCATGAAATTACTGTCATGTCATTAAATAACTTTTGTTTGTTTGTATACATCGTATTCTAACGACAGAAAAACACATTTTAACTAATGACACGTGACTATTTTGCTTCATTTGTTCAACGTAAAAACAGCCGGCCTCGTTGGTTTAAATGGGTGTTTTAGGTCTTTGTGGCGGTTCCGTTTGGAGCCTTTATGTGACCCACAAAGTTGTTTGAGCCTTTCCACACCCGTTAGGTGGCAACTTCATCACTAGCAACAGAAGGTGCAGTGAAAATGATTTGAAGGGAAACAGGCAGATAGAACAGAAGCTGAGGGCAATCGATGCAACCAGAGACTCTGATGTCATCGATCGGATCGCTGAATTAAGACTCGACGCACCATCGTACAAATTGCATGAAATGCAAAATATCCAAAGAGCTGATAGACAGATAAAAAGATGCACGTTTATTTAAACCATTTGCTATAATCATTTTAAATATTGAGTAATTATGAGCTGTTCTAAAATAAGACAAATGTTGAGAATAATTCAGTTGCATTTCAGATCTGATGGTCGTTCAAACTGTTGCTCTACGGTGTTGAATTTAGCTTTTCCAGGAAATGAGCTACATTTGTGTTGAGGTAGATTCTCAGATAAGTTGATGAGAAATCCCAAAGTTTGACTCACTATTTCTGTTTCATACACAACAGACTGGCTGGTAGTTTTCTTTCAACGAGTCATTGTGAAGTTGTGGCCTCAGCAATGACGTCAAACCCTTCTCATCTACGGGAGCTGAGCTTAAGCTGGAACAAAAGCCTGACAGATGCCGACGTAAAGTTACTGTCTTCTGCAATGATGCATCCAAACTGCAGACTGGAGACTCTCAGGTCAGTCAGAGATGATCCAGTACTTTCCCAGGTGTAACTAGTTAGACAATAACTGTTTCCATGTTTGATCTTTGTTATAAACGTAGTGTTACAATTCTCAGAAAAAAGACCACACAGGACAGATTTGCAGTCTTAAATTGGTTGTGGAAATCTGTCCCATGTGAGGATGGTCATCAATGACTAGAAAGGAAGTATCAGTTGTAGATCTGTCTTGTTTTATTTTAGGCTGGCCACAAAACCGCCCAAACATTCAGACCAATCAAAAATGGTTCTTCCTGTCTTTTAAAGATCAGAAGGAAAACTAGAAACCCCAAAAAGAAAGCTGCTGCAGTGTGCCATGCCCCTTCTCTCCTGAGAAAAGCCATCCCAAAAAAGAGAAAAGCCCAAGTGTGAAGTGAGCGCCCTGTTAAACCTTGGTACCGAAAGCCTGCAGTCATTCTCATCTGAGGTGGCTTCATTCCAGCCAGAAGCCCAAACCTGCCTCCCTCTTAAAGGGGCAGCAGGTCAGTCCAACCACAGAAACCTTCATGAAGATCTGAAGCTTTCAGCATCCACAATTGTTGCACCTCACTTCCATTGGAGTCCAAATCAGAAGTCAACAAGTTGATTCTACACCGATTCTACACAATGCAACCATTTTAAAAAGGTTTCCATCCATAGGTTTTCACGAATATTTAGATAAATCTGTTTGTTCATCGCCTCCTTCTTTTGTAATGGTCATAAAAGAAAATGACCTTATTTGAGTTTTTCTCCTCACAAATATGACTTTCTATGAACGATGCAATAAATGCAGCTTGCAATCTAAGACAATATGGAAGTATGTGTATATAATAGTAGTGGAAGTAGCTCATAAAATAATACATTTGCTCTTCTCATCGAATCTTTCTATGTTATTAAAGAAAAACTTGCTCTTAGTCAACAACATCTAAGACATCAACCAAAAATCCTAATTTTCTACAATCTAATATAAAACAGTAGAGAACTAGGTGGCAGCTGCACCTTTTCCTGAGGTCCTTGTTGATGCCCTGAGGGGAATTGATGCTCCTGCAATGTTTTCTGGCAGCATTGAGCTTGCAGTGGGGCAATCAAACACACTGTGGGGTGGCTCTCTTTCCTTCTCTCACCTGGAGAACAAGTGACACCAGCTGCCAATCATTGTTGGAGAAATGTGCAGTCAGGGGAACTCTGCGTCCAGACTATAGCCACCCTTCCAGCATCCAGCAGTGTCTAAAACCTTTGATTTGGTTTCACCAGAGAGTGTAGGGATTGCAGGGTCGCTGCAGCATCGCCCACAAGCTATCAGGAGTGGGTCGCTTTGTCCCAACTCCTGACAAGAGTTGAGTGCTACTGAGAAATGTGGTCTCACAAACTTGGAAGGTATTTTGACCTACACACACTTTACATACGCTGTAGATCTTGTCCAACCGCCCTGAAAGAACCCAAAATAGGAACATACGGCAGATAAGCCGGTGCAGGACCAGAGGTTTGTTGCTTGTAAGCTGTGTTTTGCTCTGGTACATGTTGATTTTTATTTGTCTTCTCTCAAAAAAATTGTTATTTTAGTCTAAGTGGCTGCAGTTTATCCAAGACCAGCTGTGATTCTGTGGCCTCGGCTCTGAAGTCCAACCTCTCCCATCTGAGGGTTCTGGACCTGAGCTCCAACCCGTTGCAGGATTCAGGAGTGAAGCGGCTCTGTTCTGGACTGGAGAGTCCAAACTGTAAACTGGAGAGGCTCAGGTCAGTCTTCATTTTTCTACCTATATACCAGCTGCTAAGATGGTGAAGTGAGGCTGTTCTCAACACTGCTGTGATGCACCACATTAAAAAAATTCCTTGGAATATCCTGAATTCAGGTCTGACCCAACTAAGAACTAACGTAGGTTTAGTACTGACGCAGATAACATGCAGACCTGCTCCGTATAACCTCATCCTGCATTTTTCAGATTGATTAACTGCAGCTTATCAGAGATCAGCTGTGACTCTCTGGCCTCGGCGCTGAGGTCCAATCCCTCCCATCTCAGAGAACTGGACCTGAGTGGGAACCAGCTGCAGGATCCAGGAGTGAAGCTGCTCTGTGGTTTTCTCCACTTTCCAAACTGCCGACTGGAAACTCTGAGGTAAACACCATTCTCAAAAATGTCCATTATTCCATCCGAGGGTCCTCACACTTTCTGAGTGTGTGTGTTGTGCCCAGTTCCTTCAGGAGGGAGGGCCACACGGGGACCACTTATTCATGATAAATTGATTTAAGGACAATGAAAATGCCGACAGATGGTAACCAAAATTAGACAAAACTAGGTGAGGGTGCCTGGTAGACACCAGCCAACGAGGAGGGAGATGGTGAGGGAGACAGGAAGTCATCTAAGACAGGTTGTGCCTTTAAAGATCAGCCACAGGTGAGATGGATCTCCATGATGAGATGGGAGGGAAAGAGGTGGGAGAACCTGGGAAGAGTGAGGGCCAGAACAATATATATTCTCCTTTGGAACAGTGCAAACCTGAGAGGTTGGAATTGTGGTAATTACATATTACTATCATTTTTTAACCTGTAACTAAATTAAATATTTACAGATCATGCCTTTGATTAACCTTTCAGATGAATACTGGTTTCACTTATAACCTTATAAAAGTTTCCCTTCTTTATTTAGGTTAAGGGACTGCAGTTTATCAGAGATCAGCTGTGGCTCTCTGGCCTCGGCGCTGAGGTCCAATCCCTCCCATCTCAGAGAACTGGACCTGGGTCAGAACCAGCTGAAGGATTCAGAGCTGAAGCTGCTGTCTGCTCTCGTAGAGAATCCACACTATGGGCTGGAGACATTGAGTCATGGCTGGTTGTAGCCAGTCACCTCCCGCTCATCTGCTGCATCACTCACTGACCACTGGTGAAGAGCATCTGTGGAAACATCTGCCGTCTACTCCCTCCATAGATGAAAAATTCAGTTTTTAAAAAGCGCTGGTGGACTTTCAGGAGATCAGCCGATGGTCGACAAAGCAGAAGCAGCTTCGCCTTGAAGTTAAATTAGTTCCTGGTATCACACAATGCATCTTTATAAAGTTCTAAATGGCTCCTCGGCCACTCTTATCAGCATGAAAACATTGTCTTAATTGTCTTTTCAAATGTCTGTATTATACGTTACTGTTTTACATCATGCCTTCAGAATCTTTAGGGTTTAGTATTTACTGTCTCTGTGACATGGAGCATTGGAATATTTCAGCTGCAGCCAGCAAAAACCCATCAGAATGACGGCTATCGGTGGGAACCACAGCTCATTTGACTTTAGTCAGTCTGTTCAATGTTATAGGATTTATTGCCATCTAATAAAAACTATGAATAAATGTGGGAAATAGGAAATAAAAAGAAGCAAAATGACCAAATAAAACTCCCATGAATACAGTAAATTTAAAGATGTCAAGAATGGAATATCAGTTTAAATTTAATCAAACATAAAGTGAAAAGGCCTCCTTTAAGTTTACTGCAAAAATAAACACAAAATCAAGAGCGACACGCGCCAAAAACGTCTCATTCTCTCTTCTGTCTCCACTCATTCTTTTATATTCTCTTCAGATAATGGGGACGGGGTCGTGTGATAACAAAACAACCTAATTGGGGACTATATTTTTGTTGCAAGAACTTTGGCTCTTCAGAAGTTTCTATGTTGGCTTCCACAGATTGTGCATCCACTAAAAACTCAGTGTTTCTGAGGAACTACCAGGAGTGGCTGGAGTGGAGGCCAATGACGCTATAGCTACATATAGCTACATATAGATCACCGTTATCCTCAACCCAAAAGACCACCAGTTGGCGCAGCAATACTAAAGATAGGAGGTTGTGGTGGTTGCGCAGACGCGGAGTGATATCACGCACAAACTATGTTCTATATACCGTATGTTCGTGACCAAAGGGCGCACCGTATTAAAAGTTGCAGCCTCAGTTACGGGTGCTATTTCTGTATTTAACACATACATCAGGCGCTCCAGATTATAGGGCGCGGGCATGGTAAAACATACCGCTACCATAGCTTAAAACAGGCATGCTAGCGCGTATTTAGCAATTTTGCGAAAGCCGGCAAGTCGACCGCTGTAGTCGGCCGCTCACAGCAGGAGCCCCGTCTGTAGTCACTGATACCAGCTTTTCCAGCGGCACTTTTTTCTCCCCCAAAAACTCCTTCACCTCGTTATATATGTCGACTCCCCTCGTTATATGTGTCAACTCCCCTCGTTATATAGGTCGACTCCCCTCGTTATATATGTCAACTCCCCTCGTTATATATGTCAACTCCCCTCGTTATATATGTCAACTCCCCTCGTTATATATGTCAACTCCCCTCGTAGTTGTCTTTAGGGGCAGTAGTGTGAGAAGTTCTTTTGTGGAGAAATCATCAAACACCTTCCTGATAAAGATCCTCAGCAGCGCCGTACTGCTGCTGTCCACCGACTCGTCACAGGAGGCTAAACCACCTGCACCTCGCCAGGTCACGGCCCAGCTGGTCGGCCAAGTTCCCAGACATCGCAGACACTCTTCTTACCATCGTAGCTGCCCCCAGTTGAACATCGGAGAGATTGGAGATCACGTCGGTTCCGTATTTCTCGTCTTCAAGTACAGTTTTGGCAATCAACATCATTGCTTCTTTAACTACCTCCCCGTCTAAAAATGCCGCCTTCTTTTTAATCAAGAATTGCGCAGCTCTAAATGAGGCTTCGGTTGCTTTTTGGGAGGCTTTAACTGGCCTTGTGAAAAAAGCTTGCTGTTTGCACAAAGCTGCCTTTAACTCTCGGGCTTTTCCTGCTGGCAGTGCCCTGCCCTGTGGATAGCTAGCATGGTAGCTTGTGTGACACGCCGTAAAATGTCTCTCCACATTGTGCCGCTTCGCCGTCGCCACAGTCGCCCCGCAAATAAGACAAACACATGCTCCTTTCACAGTGGTAAAAAAACGCTCGACATCCCATTCGTGGTGAAAATGATCTGTCTTCTTTCTTTTTTCTGCCATCTTTTTATGGGTCAGTCATCTCCTCGTTTTGGCTGCGCCCGCTAGGTTGTTTAGTCGTAGTGATCTGTGTAGACGCTACGTTTTGGTCACGCGCATCATACTGACCTTTGAACTATTTTATTTTTAAAAATATATATATATTGTTATTTCCAGTTTATGTGTAAGTGTGATTTAAACAAGAATAGCATACAAAATAAATTAGATGCAGCTCATTGGTAAGTGGTGCTATTTGAGCTATTTTTAGAACAGGCCGGCGGGCGACTCATGTGGTTCTTACGGGCGACCGGGTGCCCGCGGGCACCGTGTTGGTGACCCCTGGATTAGATCATATGATCACTCTAGAATCTAGAGTGATCATATGAGAGACGAGATGTTAATGAGATACCATCTAGAGTCTAGATGGTTAATGAGATACCATCTAGAGTCTAGATGGTATCTCATTAACATCGAGTCTCTCTGTGAGGAATCTTGGAGTAACTTTTGATCAAAATCTCTCCTTCAACTCACACATTAAATTAGTCTCTAGAAGTGCCTTTTTTCACCTGAGGAACATCACAAAGATCAGGAAGCTACTGACCCACCATGATGCTGAAAAGTTAGTCCAGCATTTGTTACTTCCAGGCTGGACTATTGTAATTCTTTATTATCAGGGTGTCCAAACAACTCTTTAAGAAGCCTCCAGCTGATCCAGAATGCTGCAGCCAGAGTTCTGACAGGTATTGACAAAAGAGATCACATGACTCCTGTACTGGTGTCACTTCATTGGCTGCCCGTTAAATTTAGAATAATTTTTAAAACCCTTCTTTCGACCTACAAGGTCCTCAGAGGCCTGGCTCCATCCTACCTGGAGGAGCTAGTGACACCTTACCAGCCCAATAGACCGCTCCGCTCTCAGAATGCTGGTCTACTTGTGGTTCCCAGAGTCTCTAGGAGTAGAATGGGGGGCCGAGCATTTAGCTACCAGGCCCCCTGCTATGGAACCAGCTCCCTGTCCAGGTACGGGAGGCTGACTCCATCGCTACTTTTAAGATCAGACTTAAAACCTTCCTCTTTGAAAAAGCTTATTGTTACTAATTCAGTAGTTCCAGTTACTATCATAGACAGACAAATTATCATACTTAGGGGGTCGCCTAATCGTTAGGTCTCATCTTAGCTATGCTGTTATAGGCAGAGGCTGCCGGGGTCCGGAAACATGATCACCTGACAGGCCTCTGTCACCCCACTGGGTCATGGTTTCCTCTCCTCTCCTCTCCTCTCCTCTCCTCTCCTCTCCTCTCCTCTCCTCTCCTCTCCTCTCCCCTCCTCTCCTCTCTCTTTACCCAGCCGGCCATCAGCAGGAGGGTCCCCCTACATGAGCCTGGTCCTGCTCAAAGTTTCTTCCTGTTAAAGGGGAGTTTTTCCTTGCCACTGTTGCTTGAGAGAGGTCCAGCCACCAGGCGCTCACCAACGTGCACCGCCCCCAGGCCTGGCTCCAGGAAGGGGCCCCGGTGACCCGCATCCGGGCAAGGGAAACTTGAGACCAATGTTGAACAAGACTGATGTGGCAGTGACACCAAAGTGTGCATCAACTCTCCAGCTAACACGCATTATTTCATTAGTATTATTCATCTTATTCATTACGGCCCTCAGGAATGAAATCATCCTCATTGTAAACAAGCGCGGGGGCAATAAACCTTATGGATATTCTGCCCCCTGCTGGGTGGAAGACGTTATGACAAAAAACAGAGAAAAACACAGCGCAAAATACACTTTAGGACTGTTCAGTCATATTTACGTCCATCAGTAACTCACCTGTACCTGGATATTCTGCACACATTCATGTTTAAATGGTGTTTAAACACTTGTAATGGTTTTAAACACTCATCAAAGTCAGTGTTTTCAGATTCTGTGATTTCACACTGGACAGAATGTGAATGAGGTACATCAACAAATCCTTTTTACTCAAACAGAAGTTTCTACATCCAAAACACTCCTGATTAACTCAAATAAAAGCCTAACAAACTCAGTACCAACATGAGATAAAAAAGATGCAAACAGACATATTGCTCAGTGCTTTTTAATAGAAGAAATCAGAATTATGAGCATCAATTATGCAGGTGTGTTCAAAGAAAAACACTGGAACATTCTGGACAGACTGGAACAATCAAACTATGGGAACAGAACCTGGATTTAAAAAAAACAAACCTAAACATCAAACTAAAGAAAACAATCCCCTAAAGCAGCAATTGAAGAGGTTCTGTTCAGTTTCTTTTGTAAAGACTGAAAACGAAATATTCATAGTGGTCTGTTCAAAGCCACGCATATCTCAACTTAGTTGGCCGGCGAGTCCCAGCTGGTTGGGGATCTTGTTCTGGGTAGGGTGGGCTAAGGTCCGGGTCGGAGGGGGGGCTACGGTCTGGGAATGGGGCACGCTTATGTGGGGGCATCATCAAGACCTGTGCGTAGGTCAGTTTGGAGCCCACCTGAAAAGTCAGAGCAGAAGGATTTAGTTTCAAACATGAGCATCTTTGCAAGAGGTCTGGTAAAACCTGAGGTTTTTGTCCTGTCAGGGGTCTTAAACCCGATAAATGTTGATGTGTCTGTGACCAGTCGGGGCATTCACTTTATGAATGAGTAACATGAATGGACACAATTAAATCAAGCATTAAATTAAGCATTAAAAACAACTCAACACCCAAAACTTACTTGCTGTCCTGGCGGATGAGCTGGTTGGTCGTCGGCCTTGGTCTTTGATCTCTGCTCCAGACCCCTGAAGAGGAACAGGTCTCAGGTGTTACCAAGTGCTCCACAAGTGAAATAAAGTGCCAGCGAGGGTGGGGGCCATAAACTTACCGATTTAACATTGGCTGAATATTTTGAGCCTTGGAGGGCTGGAGCTCCGACACTGACCCTGGGATGTCCACACCGCCCCCTGTAAGGGGGAACTTAGCCTGGGGTGTGCCCTGGGACCACACCATTCCTTTTGTCTTTACCCCACTGTCGCCCCCTTCAGCTATCACCCGCTGCTCAGGACAGACGGAGTGAATTTTGGATGGAGTGGGAGCATCTCCACCAGCACCGGGGGGCAAAGTTTGAGTGCCAACATCCTGACACTCAGGTCTCGGGGGGCCAGGTCTTCAGGTGTGTTATAAAAACAAATTGGGACAGAGGGACCATCGCCCTCTTCTCGGCTCGGGACTTTCCATATGCGGGAATTTGCTGGAAGCCACGGACGTTGGAGCTCCGCATTGTCCTGCCAGTCAAACTGGGATTTGTTTGATCGACGGCGCGTTTCTGGACCGTACAATTGTCCTGGATTGTTGAAATTGAGAGACAAGGTCGTGACATCGGTGTGATGGGAGGATATTGTGGTCAGACGCACATCGCCCTCATCTCGGCTCGGGATTTTCCTTACGTGTGAATTCGCTGGAAGCCACGAACGTTTGAGCTCCGCATTGTCCTGCCAGTCAAACTCGGTGGATCCACGGCAAGTTTGTTGACCGATATCCGGTGAGGATATCGTGGTCAGACGCACATCGAACTCACTCGGCACAGACAGTTCAGGAGGAGGTGATGGGAAAAAAACAGTGTCTGGTCCAGGAGGTGTTGGGAAAAAAAGAGGTTCTGGTTCAGGAGGAGGTGATGGGAAAAAAACAGTGTCTGGTCCAGGAGGAGGTGCTGGGAAAAAACCAGGGTCTGGTCCAGGAGGAGGTGCTGGGAAAAAAACAGGGTCTGGTCCAGGAGGAGGTGTTGGGAAAAAAACAGGGTCTGGTCCCGGAGGAGGTGTTGGGAAAAAAACAGAGTCTGGTCCAGGAGGAGGTGTTGGTAATGAACCAGGCTCTGGTCCAGGAGGTGTTGGTAATAAACCAGGCTTTAGTCCAGGAGGTGTTGGTAATAATCCAGGCTCTGGTCCAGGAGGAGGTGTTAATAACCTGGTTTGCAGCACAGTGGATGGACCAGGCTCATCTGTTGCCCACTGGCTCTTCTCCTGCTCAAGGTCATCATCTTCAATGGGACGGATGCTGTAGAAGCTGTTTGACCCATCTGGAGTGTTTTCCTCTCCGCCTGTGCTCAGTCTGTCCAGCGCCACACAGGGGTCTGATTCAAGGGTGGGCCCGACACCACATGTTGGGTTCCTAAGAACCTCAGGTTCCTCCTTACATCTGCTGTCTCCTTTAAGCTCTGCATCCAAGCCTGCATGCTGGGTTCCTGCGGTGGTGTGCTGAACGGCAGAAATTACCCCATAAAAAGAGGAAGGGCCTGATTTACTTTAGTTTTTTCATTATATAAATCATTGTGATGTTAATATATTTTCTATTATCTATCCAGATTAATGTGGATAATCCTTGAAGATATAAGTTTAATCATGGATGAATTTATATATTTTACATCTGATAAGTTGCACACATCTTCAAGACAACATTCACCTTCCCATTAAAGTTTATCTTTATCACTGTGGATAAACACCTTTTTGAAAGTTCCCCATTTAACAGAAAAGAATAAATCGTGTGTTAATAGAAGGTGGCAGCAGATGTAGTATTTAAAATGTTTTAAAGTTATTTAAATATACATTCAATTCAGTTTCAGAGGCTTGGCGGAGCTCCGATAGCCATAAAGTTTGATCTGTCTTGAGTTGCTGTTCCCAGACCTGGATGCTGAAGTGATTTTGGCATCCATCCATCCTCCACCACTTATACGGGGTAGGGTCGCGGGGGCAGCAGCCTAAGGAGAGAGGCCCGGAGTTCCCTCTCCCCAGCTACTTCTTCCAGCTCATCCGGGGGGGATCCCCAGGCGTTCCCAGACCAGTCGAGAGACATAGTCACGACGTGTCCCACAGGCCAGAAAGGCCCGATACGACCTCCGAGGGAATACACCGGGAATCGAACCGAATAGTGCAACATTAAATCTCAATGCAACATTAGTTAAATATTACATCTCAAACGATGTACAATAGTGCAACATTAAATGTCAATGTTAGAAGTACTTAAGAAGTGAATTACATCTGGCTGGATAATTATCAGGAACACTGGCGGCCTCTGCTGACCCAGTGGAAGAGTGCAAAAAGCTTACAGCACCTGGTATTCCCAGGCGGTCTCCCATCCAAGTACTAACCAGGCCCGACCCTGCTTAGCTTCCGAGATCGGACGAGATCGGGCGTTCTCAGGGTGGTATGGCCGTAAGCAAGAGCAGGTGCAAGAAAATGGCCTTTTGAAGTTAATACACTCAAACTTATTTTCTTGAAACACTTATTCTGGTGGAGGTTGTCCATTTTGCTTTGTCACCGTCCAAACCTCAATGTTGGAGCAGCCTCCAATCCATTCCCCCCAAAAAGTAAAGGCTATATAGCCTATGAGCGCCATATCATCAAATCTGCCTAGATCGGCTCTTGGATGAGAGGTGAAACGCCTTCAAAAAAATCAAACAAGATTCAACTCCGATAAATAAAATCAACTTAAAAGCAATGTGCCATGGCCGGGAGCTAAACGGCCCTAAACCGTTTCCCAATCATTTTCAATGGTAGTGCTAAACCACTACGGACGCAATATATTTCCGGCCGCTATCATCCCGTGGCGCTGTTCTGCCGTTTCTATGAAGAGCGGCTCCTCTCCGGAGGATCGGCCATTCTTGGTTCATTCTTTGGTAAACTTCGCTGAAGGTAAGTTTGGGCTTGATTTCCTACTAAATTAATGAGGAAACTTTTCGTAATTGTGCATAGGCTGTGGTCAATTTTGTGCTAAATTAGCAAGGAACGTGTTATAATTGGCCCTAAATTATAATGTACTGTATTTGTCATGCTACAATATACTCATATCTTGTCAAGCTAGTTTTTCATAAATTAAATTACACGATAGTGATGAATGAACTTGTTCATATTTTATATTCAAGTAACCGATTTACTTGTCGTGGCACTGAAATCTCGGTATTATTATTATTATTACTATAATTATTATTAGTAGTAATATTAGTAGTGGTAGTGTTACATTTTATTACATCAAATGTGTGTTTTTGTTTCCAATGTCTTTGAGAGGGGATACTGTCCTCCTGCCCCCCCAACATGTTCTCTCACACACACACACACACAGACAAACACACACCTACACACACACACACACACACACACAGAGCTTTACACATGGTACCACACTTTATCTTTTACTGGCCTAAGATTCCTTTGATCACATTTATCAGGTGTGATGTGAAAAATGGGTGGAACTGTTTTATCAGTGTCTAATAAAAATGAGAAAATTAATAGACATTTGTCCTTTATGTCAGCTCAACATGCAGAAGCAATTCGCCTTTTTCCCTGGGAAACTTCGGGTCGTGTTCCGCAAGGGGCCTCTTGGGTTTCTCCTCCAGGAGCCATCTGATGAAGCCAAACGGGTGAGTTCTACTCCTCAGGACAAGTCTGCGGCCATGAGGGAGGACCTCGTACGGCAGAACGCTTTGGCCGTCATCCGGCAAAGAGGGGGGATCCCTCAGATAAGATGGAGGTGCTGGGAGACTATGTCCTGCAGTTTGGTAAATATAAAGGGAAGTCATTCAGATGGCTTTTGCAGAATGACGTAGGATACACCGTGTATCTGATCAAGAACGTGCAGAGCGAGGAGGCAGCAGGTCTCTGTATGGCTGACAGCCACAGTAAGGACAGCCTCCAGTCATTTGTGAGTTATGCCCTCAGTTTCCAAGAAATCCAGGCTCTCCTCACTTATGAGGCCGGAAGAGGGGATGGAGTGACTGCCTCATCTGAAGACGACCAGCTGGTTGGATTTGGTGCCCGAGCCAAGAGCAGGTGGAAGGAGATCTGGGACAGCAGAGGTGATGGCTATGCTGATTTTGTCATAGGCAGGCGCTGCGTTCCAGGTACACGAATGTCCAGGTTGCAGCAGAACCTGCTGAAGAGGCAGCAGTCCACCACATCTTCCACACCTGCTGAGCATCCCATGAAGGCCCCAGCTGAGCCCCTGGGTATGCTCATTCCTTCATGTGACAAGTTCAATCTGGGAAAAGGTTTTTTTCTTTTCTACTAATAACCTGTAGCCGGTATTTTTGTCTTTAACACAGCCATGGAGGAGGACGTGGAGATGGAAAGGGAGATGCTGAGCATCCATAAAAATTCTAAAAAGCAGGAGGAGTAACGATAAGGCTGCTTGAATTTCTACTAATAACGGCGTCTTCACAACTCATTGAATCTGAACTGACTAAACTAATGTTGTCTTTTTAGTTCCATCTGCCACACGCTCCAAAGCCCCACCTGGAGATACCGGTGAGCTACAGGCGTCACTAGTTGATGGTAAAAACATTGTAATTCTGTTCATCCAATCAAGTGTTCTGCTAACTGCAGCTGCCTTAAATAAAGTCATTTCATTTTTGAAAATGACCGTACCTGCAGCTGTTCCAGCTTCACCAGGTGTGAAGAGGAAGAGACCTGTGCCCCTCCCCCCACAGCTGGCCTTCCTGGTGACAGAGACAGAGGGTCTCACAAAGGTAGAGGAGCCCCACTCAACTTCAGGTATGTTTCCTTTTCTTTATTTAGGGCTGATGAACAACCTGATGTCTCTGTAATGTATAGCTGACTGTTCTTTCCATGTTGTCATCAGGTGAAGTGACTGTAATTTCTTAATAGCAAGTCTGCACTTGTTTTCAGGACCTGACTCTTGCACGGCACAGACCTCTGACGGCAGAGTGCCTCCTTTGACGGACTCTACCCAAGACCAAAAGAGTGGTATGTTAAACCATGTCAATTTCCCCCATTCCGTGGGGTGTTGAACAATAATAAAGTGTCCCGGGGTGATTCAAATTGACACGATTCTTTGTCACTGACATGGAAAAAATCTGAGGTGTGAGCTCTGGAATGAAACCAAGTGTCCGAGGCGCGTGTTTGTTTCCTTGTATCGTGTGTTTATATCATGTGAGGGCGGGGGCACTGAAATTGTCTCTTCAGTAATGATAACTTTATGTTGTTCAACTGTCTTCTTTACTTTATCCTAGTTCCCATAGCTCCTGTTCCCATGCCTGTCCCTGACCACGACATGAGCAAGTGGATCTGCTCACAACATCAAAAGCTGTGGATGAGGACGGAGCTTCAACAACTTGGGTTGTGGCCTGGGTCCCGACCAGTGCATAACCCTGGGAACGCAATTTCTCTTTGGCGTCTTCCTCCTCAGCCGGAGCTACTGGACATGGTGGCTGAGCTCCCGTCCCCCAACTTTTTTCAGCTCCATCCATTTTTCATTTGGAAGCCAGAGAGCCACATCACGGTCAGGTTGAGGAACAATGACATCCTGCCGTGCCTCCATAGCTGTCCTCGTCCTCAGGTGGTCTCTGCAGGCGTGGGCAGACCTCCAGTGATCGTCAGCGTCCGTGGCCAGTATTTGATCTTTTCCTCGCGACTCTGCTGCAAGGCCTGTCGCAGGAACTGGTCCTGACAACCCTCCATGGGTGGAGAAGCTGCCCGTGCGCTTTACTAACCTTTTGCCTGCATTCCTGACTCACAAGAAGGCTGCGTGCAAGTCGGTAATGGATGAACTGCGGCGTTCTGGCAAGTCACCGACCGATATGGCGAACCAGGTGAATGAGCTCATGCACCTCAAGTATGAACGAGCTCACCTGGCGTATCTGCACGCCGTACAGAACGTCAGGGAGGCCGAGGCTGGGCGTACGGACAGAGAACCATCGGCCAGTACGTGAGGATGGAAGATCGGCCACGTGCTTTCGGGCCATACGAGGACCAAGAAGGGTGGGGTGTCTGTGTCCGGATTCTACCTGACTGACTGCCTGCTGGATGAGTTCAAGCGTCAACAGCCGTCTCTGACCAAGCTCCTCCAGGGCACGTTGGGGCAGGTTTTCAGGTCGGACCACACGAGGAAGATGGCGAGGAAGGTGACACTGGCATCTGGAGCCATGTCCAGTTTGGCAGTGATGAATGAGAACTGGCTCATTGTGTCCTGGGTGATGGTTCAGGCTGAGACAGAAAGGTCCCTGCATCCGATGTAGCAAGGAATGGCCCAGAGGTACAGCCACGCTGGGGTGGGAAAGGCCGGCTACCACTGGATGGACAGGTGAGATCAGCCATCTTCTTTGTTTGCCGTCATTCAAACTGAAAAATGCTCCATGCTAACCCTAACCCTATCCATGCTGAAGACGTGGCGCGTTCAGAGGGTTCACATCCTCCGTGGTTGCCTCAGTGACCCAGAACTGTCTGAGGGGATAATGGACAGGGACGGAGGGACCCTTCAGCTAAACCACGTAGCGGGCGAAGGTGCCAAAGTCCCCGTCTGGATCCCTGTCCGTGGTACATCTCAGCAGGAGGGCTACCATTTCCAGCAGGCCCAGTGGGTCACGGGTACGCAGGTCTCCCCTGAACTGTTCCGGGCCCAGGCCATGACCGGCGTTGTGCGGTGGAACTTTCAGCGACCGGTAGACATGAAGAAGCCCGGCGCCGTCCTCCCTGCTGTCTTTGACCCTGCCTCAACGATAATCGTGTTTTTCAGAGCGGCATGTTGGAATTAAGGCCTTCGAATGATTGAAAATAAATAGATTTAGTTAGGTTGTGGTCAGTGTATCTCAATCTTTTGATGTGTTAAATATGACACTTTCTGTTATTAAGGGATGGATATTAATGTGTTTTCTCAATAGCCCATATCGTGATAATATGAGTTACTAAGGATGCATTATTGCTTTGTTTGTGTTCCAGACGTCTCTGGAGCTTTGCCCCTGCCGCTGAAGTCCTCGCCGAGGAGCGCCCGCACTGGACCCATGAAGACTGGTGGTGGAGTGTTTGTCTTGGACCACACACGCTGGACTCTTCCCATGAAAGACGCTGTTGATAGTTTGCTGCAGTATCATCATGGGGACAAGGACATCCTGAGGCTTGTGGATCCAGACTACGCAGACATGGTCCATCGGTCTGCGGCCGATCCGAACAGCTTGCTCCGCCCCACAACCAGGTTTCACATATCCCGCTATGTGAAGCATCTGGCAAAGCTGTTGAACACCAGTTCTCTGAACACCAGCCCAGAGAAGCTCCTGGAGACTCAACAGCTGTGGTACTCCTTGACAGAGGGGAGCAAAACAACCAGCGTTCCTGTAGTCACCATGGAGACGGCTGTTGTCACTCCTCCCACAGCCGCCCTGCCCACGCCGCTGACGCAGGATTCCATTGAAAAAATTGTGCAGGGCATTCTAGAGATGGAGCAGCAGCAGCAGCGACCAGAGCAGAAGATGAGACAGACGAAACCCTGTCTGTGTTACGCTCGAGAGGACTGGCGGTCAAGTGTGGCGGAACCCCAAAGAAGGCAGACAGACACGGGAATTAAAAGTAAACTCTGAAGGTTTAATGAAGCAAAAAAAACCAGGAGGGAAGAAACTAAATGAGAGAGGCCGAGACAAACTATTGGTGCGTGATGCGGCAGACGAACCAAGTTCGAGATCCAGGGGCGAGAGTCTGTGGGGGAGTCCAAGTGTCCAGAGGATAGGAGAAATCCGTCCGAGGAAGGGGAAGAGGAAGAGGTCAGAGGAAGAGGGGCTAGGAAGGTTGCAGAGGAGTCGCTGGAAGACGCAGGGAGACGCAGGGAGTCGCTGGGGAGCCTGGAGAGATGCTGGGTCCACGGGACGTGTTGCCAAAAACATCAGTAAGATCAAGCACTGGCCTGAGTGCATAGGGGCCTTTTATGGGTGCAGAGTCGTTTGGGCGGATTGGGTGCAGCTGCAGGAGAGGGCCCAGGTGGTGGTGGTTGAGCTGATTGCCCAGGAGGAGGTGGGGCCAGAGTAGGAGTCACAACAGTCTGGCCTGTGGACAGCCCAAGTCTCGGTATGGGACGGGTGGATCTTCCATCCACTTTTTCTATCAGCAGGGTCCTGTTCGCTACTTCTACTGCTCAAGGAAGGTGCATCAGACTTATGCTGCTGAGGGACTCTCTGACCCCAGAATGCCCTTTGAACAATTTGCCGCGTCAGAGTTTTTCCAGAGGGAGCTGGAGGCCACCAAAAAGCGTGTGGAGGACAAAGCTCAGAGACAGATCGGCTGTGTTTAGCTTCATGATGCCGTCTCAGATGATATTCTTTCATTACCACCACCCTTTCTCCACACAGAAGACACCCAGGTTTCCCAGCTGCCTCCGTGAACATGTGCTCCCACTCCCACCTTGTTTGAACCCCCGGTTCTCAGTGTCCACCTTCCCTTTTGCCATTTTATGGGGATCTGAACGTTAACTTTTGCTGTTATGCTAATGACTACTGATAAATAATGAAATGAAGCTGCCTCCTGCTCAGACTGTCACCGTTGCATTGTGGGAAATGTAGTATTGGCCTGTGTAAAACATCTGCGGCCTGTGGGCCGGTTCTAATAATAAATCAATATCATCCCGGGGGCCATAGAAAACCCTCGACCTTGACTCTGACATATGAGCTTTAAATGATTTCTTTTGACTCCCATTTATTTGGCTGTTTGGATATCATCTTTGCTAGTGTGTGTGTGTGTGCACGCTCTATGGAACTGGCATAAAGGATGTTAAAATTAGTCTAAATTAGTCTAAATTAAATAAAAATCCATCCATTCATCATTCCCAAGAGGCGGTGTTTGATTAGAAACTCTTTCTGAACTCTGGTGCTCTGAAACATCTCCGCTTCCATTTTCAGCTGTTTTTATTCTCAATAACATCAAATCATCCATCCATCCAAATCGTGGTCCTGTTGGACCACCAAAGGACAAACTCTTTCCATTTAGCACGGACAAAAAAACCCAAATCCTGTTTAGCAATGAAGCTGTGGGGAGAGTTTGAGGAGCGTTTCTGAGGAACACGCTGCCATATTGGGTCCAAGCTGCTGGGGTTTTTGTTGTTTCCAGGTGAATCGGTGGGCAGCGGCGTTACCGCCTGTCTCTGCCCCCCCCCCTCTCTCCCCGTGGTCGTGGTCACGCCGGGCATCTTTACTGGTCCCGTTTTAAACAGGTTCTGTTGGGAACAGGTGTTCTCCAGAACTGTATTTCAGGCTGCTGTGCTGAAGGGCTGTTTTCAGTAGCAATAGAGCCAGAGTGTGCCTGCTCCATATGAACCCCCCCAGGCCGTGCTTTCCTCCTGGCTGAGCCATAATCAGCTCTGGATGGACTGGTTCACGCTTGGACTGAGTCAAGATTTGATAGCTTGACTGATTCTTACAGTTTTGGATCAAACCCCCATCTGCTGATTCCAGGAGATCTTTAAAGGATCTCAGAGCTTCAGATCTATGAAGCCTGCTCAGCCCCCGGCAGCGCTGATGAAACCATTTCATTCCTTCAAAAAAGCAGAACATGAAGCTCCAGAAAAGGTTTTTGGATCAAGTTTCCAACAGAACGAGGACAAGTGGGTAAAAGCGCCACTTTAAAGCCTCCAGGCCTCAGAAAACATCCACCTTTAGGATGCCTGACTTTAGAGGATCGTCGGTTCGCTCCGAGCACAAGAACAAACATGTTTAACCTCAGTCCAAGAACATCTGACCTGAAATGATCAAAAAGCTTCAGCGTAAAAAGATGGTGGAGAGAAAGCTGCTGGGAGGTTCTCAGAAGAGAAGTGGCATTAAAGCCAGCTGGAAGAGTCCAGCCTGCTTCCTGCTCCTCCAAACAGGCGTCTCCACACCAACACTGAGGAACACGGGCTTCTGTTCTTCCTTCTTCTCTTCTGACTATTGTGTGTTTGATGAATGCAGCATCCACTCACTGCCCCTGATTTTGCAGATACGTGTCTGTATATAAACCAGATCCTCCTGTAATAAAGAACTAAAGGCTGACTGTTGTCACGTGACCTGTCTCCGTCTGTGTCCGATGATGGAACCTGCCTGGAACATCTGGTCCACAGAAAAAGCAAAACAGCTCACAGAACTGGCCCAGTTTAGACCCAAAAATGACAATAAATAATGAAAATGTGTGACGCAGTAGAACAATGGACGAACTTTCTATTGGTCATTGACAGTTTCACTCATCGTCATCAGAATTCATCAAAAATATTCAAACCAACAAACTACACACAGAATCGCAAAGTTTAGAGCTTAAAGGGAGCGACAGGTGAAGATTTAAAGCTCAACGCAGCTGAAGAAGTTCCAAAAAGGAGAAATATCATGTGGTGCTTTACCGCCACCTGGTGGACACGCGTGGAACTGCAGACAATAGTTAAACGCGCTCCGACACATTCTGACCTCTGCTGCTCCTCCTGGACTCCAGGGCTGCAGAAATATGCTGCTTTTACAAGTCTTTAAAATCTATCAAGCATCATAAATCATATTTATTTAACCAGGTTGAATAATGGTGGAGAATGGTGTCCGAAAAGCGTCTTTATTTTAAAGTGAACAAGAACAGTTCGGTCCGCGTTCACAGAGAGGCGGAGAGACCTCGAGAGAGTCCAAAACATGTCCGCTAGGAAAACTCTCAAAAATAGTCAAGCCACAGAAGTCAGGGTTTGGTGATGAGGACGAAAACCCTCCGCCGCTGGCAGACGGGAGTTCTGTCCTTAAATCTAACGGGAGATTGAAGAGAGACCGCAGGTGCGTGTGTCTGCGGGGCCACTGTGGCTGATGAGCGGCTCCTCCACGCCCCCTGCAGGTAGACACCAGCAACAGCGGTCCCAGAAACTGGGAAACCAACAAACCAGTTTTCCTTTCAGACTAAGCAGGAAGACTGAAGACCGACAAGGTGAGTGGAAACGAAGAGCATTATTGAAAAGAATTGACAGTTGTGTTTGGAGATAAAATCAAGATTTGATTCAACTAGACTTCATATTTAGTTTTAGCACTAAACATCGTTATACATTATAAATGAATAGGTCTTATTTAACGTTCTTATAGTCTGGCTTTAGTTATAGTTGAATAGTCTAAGTGAAGTTTAGTTTATTTTTCTGCTCTTTGCTACTGATCCTAAAAGAACTTTAAACCCTCCCAGAATGCTTTAATGGTAGTAATATATACGCCATGAAGCTGTTGATTAGGTTTTAAAAGTGAAAGTGAAAGTATTCTCTTCAGACGAAGCAGGAAGAGCGACATTTTGTGACAGGTGAAAAGCTCATAAAGTTATTAGAGTTGTTGAACAGTCCAGGTTACAGCTGGATATTTTGGTATTATTTAAGACAATAAACTTTAAAAATAATTAAATAAATCAACACAGGATCACAGGACACCAACAGGATTTTGGGTTCATGCTGCACGTTTTCTCAGTGGTTTATTGTTCTATGTTGTGGAACCACTGTGAAAGAAATGCAGGAGTGGGTGTCATTTCTTTCATCTATTTTAAATAGAGCAGTGATCTTTGAGGACTTGGATCATAGAAATAATTGAAGAGGGGAACAAAGGAGGGAAGTTAAAAAGTCCTGACTAGCATGTTTATGTAGCACCAGATAATTTAGTGGCTGAGCTGAAGACAGTCCTTTCACCATGTTGGCCTGTGGAAAACCAGTGTTGTCGGCCCGATGGACCAGCGTCCCCGTCGTTGCCGGACCACCGTTGGCCTCCAGTTGGGTTTTGGGATCAAAGTGGGGGCGTTTCCTGTATCCGGTTCTCACGGATCCATGACTACAACATGTTGCTGCAAGTGCAGAGACGTTTGCTCTGGAAAGAACTTTAGAGCACATTCAGTGCTGCAGGATGAGGGGCTGGAAAAGGTGCCAGTTCTTTTCTCACTGCAGGGAACAGTTAAAAAAAGCAGCTTAAACTCTGAAAACATGAAAATTATACAGAGACATCTGTTAAGCTCGAGAGGACTGGCGGTCAAGTGTGGCGGAACCCCAAAGAAGGCAGACAGACACGGGAATTAAAAGTAAACTCAGACGGTTTAATGAAGCAAAAAAACAGGAGGGAAGAAACTAAATGAGGAGAGAGGCCGAGACAAACTATAGGTGCGTGATGCGGCAGACAAACCAAGTCCGAGATCCAGGGGCGAGAGTCCGTGGGGGAGTCCAAGTGTCCAGAGGCCAGGAGAAATCCGTCCGAGGAAGGGGAAGATGAAGAGGTCAGAGGAAGAGGGGCTAGGAAGGTTGCAGAGGAGCCGGGGGAGACGCTGGAGAACGTTGGGGGTCGCAGGGAGACACAGGGAGGTGCTGGGGGTCGCTGGGGAGCCTGGAGAGATGCTGGGTCGACGGGAATTGTTGCCAAAAAACATCAGTAAGATCAAGCACTGGCCTGAGTGCATAGGGGCCTTTTATGGGTGCAGAGTCGTTTGGGCGGATTGGGTGCAGCTGAAGGAGAGGGCCCAGGTGGTGGTGGTTGAGCTGATTGCCCAGGAGGAGGTGGGGCCAGAGTAGGAGTCACAACAACATCATTGATTTATTGATTCAGTTGTTATCCAGAATGGATTAGAAATGTTCCTGTTTGATAAAAATGCAGTGAAATGGGATTATTTAACTACAACCTCTCCAGATTATTTACCTTCATCACAGTCTCATCACTATTTCTGATGTTTCCTCAGGATGGACGAGGACAGAGCAGAGTCCACAGTGCCCAGCTGGGTGTCCCTGAAGAGTGACCAGTCCAAAGCTGATATAATAGACTTCAGAAGTTCAGAGGAAATGTAAGAAAACTAAAGCGTGATGATGTGTTTGTGTGGCAGCTGTTAGTCACATTAACAGCAGCAGGTTGTGAGTTTATTATTGGAGATGTTTAACACTTAAACCTCAGACAGTCATATAGTTACAGACTTAATGTGAATATTGTTGATTAGAAACAAGAATCAGGTTTAAACTGAAAGATGAATTCAGACATAAATGCTGGAACAATATTGAGTCTTGATCAGGTTCTTTCATCCTATAAATCAAAGGACTAATAGAGATGTGTTTCATAGTGAGAGGGGGGAACACATCCTATCAAACTGGGACCAGTCAGCTCCACCAGGAGAGTCCTCTTGTTCACAATCTGGAAGCAGATCTGGAGATGCTGAAATGAAGCCCAAACAAAGTAAAACTGTTCAATATGAGATTTAATTTGTGATGTCATGAATTTGTAGTTGTGTTGATTATTTATTATAGATGGAAATCATTGGTTTACTTATGTTCAGGAAGTGATCTGCAGGAGGTGATAGAAGGTCATAAGATGAGTCTGAAGAGAAGATGTGAACATGTGACTGAAGGAACTAATGAAGCAGGAAGTGGAACCCTGCTGAACAAGATCTACACTGAGCTCTACATCACTGAGGGACAAAGTGAGGAGGTGGACACACAACATGAGGTGAGACAGCTTGAGAGAACCTCCAAGAAGAACGTCCAGGACACTCCAATCAAGTGCCAGGACATCTTCAAAGTCTTATCTGAGCAACAGAGACACATCAGAGTGGTTCTGACCAACGGTGTCGCCGGCGTTGGAAAAACCTTCTCAGTGCAGAAGTTCAGTCTGGACTGGGCAGAAGGTTTGGAGAACCAAGACATCAGTCTGGTGCTTCCGCTCTCATGGAGGGAGCTGAACTTGATCAGAGATGAGCAGCACAGTCTTCTCTCACTGCTTCATGTTTTCCATCCAACATTACAGAAGATACTGTCTGGAAACTTCTGTTCATCTTTGATGGCCTGGATGAAAGCAGATTTTCACTGGGTTTCAACAAGCATCAGCTCATCTCTGATGTCACACGAGTATCGTCCGTTGGCGTGCTCCTGGTGAACCTCATCCAGGGGAACCTGCTTCCCTCAGCTCTCATCTGGATCACCTCCAGACCTGCAGCAGCCTATCAGATTCCTCCCTCGTGTGTTGACAGGATCACAGAAGTACGAGGCTTCACTGACTCCCAGAAGGAGGAGTACTTCAGGAGGAGGTTCAGTGATGAAGATCTGTCCAAGAGAATCATCTCACACATCAAGGCCTCCAGGAGCCTCCACATCATGTGTCTGATCCCAGTTTTCTGCTGGATCACTGCTATAGTTCTGGAGGACATGATGACCAGAGACCAGAGAGGAGAGCTACCCAAAACCCTGACTGACCTCTACTCACACTTCCTGAGGGTTCAGATAAAGAGGAAGAAGCAGAAGTATGGAGGAAAGCAGAGACCAGAGGAACTGAATAAGGCTGATAAAGAACTCCTTCTGAAGTTGGGTCGGCTGGCGTTTGAACATCTGGAGAAAGGAAACATCATGTTCTACTCAGAAGACCTGGAGCGATGTGGACTGGACGTCTCCGAGGTGTCGGTGTACTCAGGAGTTTGTACAGAGATCTTCAAGAGAGAGAGTGTGATCTTCCAGAAATCAGTCTACTGCTTTGTTCATCTGAGCGTTCAGGAGTTTCTGGCTGCCGTCTACATGTTCCACCGTTACACCAGGAAAGACACAGCGGTTATAAATCAGTTCCTAAAATATTCGAAACCAAACCGCTTTTCCAGGTTTGCTGGGTTGTTTACAAATAACGATCCAGTCAAATCTCTTGATGACTTCCTCAGGAGAGCACTAATGAAATCTCTTGAAAGTGAAAATGGCCACCTGGACTTGTTTGTTCGCTTCCTTCATGGTCTCTCTCTGGAGTCCAATCAGAGGATCTTGGGTGGACTGTTGGATCAGAGGAACAGCCACCCAGAAACCATCCAGAAGGTCCTCAACAACCTGAAGGAGGAGAACGGTGATGAAATCTCCCCAGACAGAAGCATCAACATCTTCCACTGTCTGATGGAGATGAAGGATCAGTCAGTCCATCAGGAGATCCAAGAGTTCCTGAAGCCAGGGGAGATATCAGAGAGGGAACTGTCAGAGATCCACTGTTCAGCTCTGGCCTACCTGCTGCAGATGTCAGAGGAGGTTCTGGATGAGCTGAACCTGCAGCAGTACAACACCTCAGGGGAGGGACGACGTCACCTGATTCCAGCTGTGAGGAACTGCAGGAAGGCCGAGTAAGTAAAGATTTTTAGGGCCGGACATCGGCGTTTAAATCAAGTGAGTGGATCATGTCAGGTAGCAATACCCCCTCCAGTGGTCATTCCTTCAATTCTTTATCTCCATTGCAGCGTCCATAAATTAAAAACAACAACAATTCATCCAGAAATGTTCAACACTGGCTGGATATAAGTTCAAAGGTCAATCCAGACAAACCAACATAAGGCAGGAATAATAGGAGCCACAAGTTAACTGACTATCATGAAATGACTGTCATGTCATTAAATAACTTTTGTTTGTTTGTATACATCGTATTCAAACGACAGAAAAACACATTTTAACTAATGACACGTGACTATTTTGCTTCATTTGTTCAACGTAAAAACAGCCGGCCTCGTTGGTTTAAATGGGTGTTTTAGGTCTTTGTGGCGGTTCCGTTTGGAGCCTTTATGTGACCCACAAAGTTGTTTGACCCTTTCCACACCCGTTAGGTGGCAACTTCATCACTAGCAACAAAAGGTGCAGTGAAAATGATTTGAAGGGAAACAGGCAGATATAACAGAAGCTGAGGGCAATCGATGCAACCAGAGACTCTGATGTCATCGATCGGATCGCTGAATTAAGACTTGACGCACCATCGTACAAATTGGATGAAATGCAAAATATCCAAAGAGCCGATAGACAGATAAAAAGATGCACGTTTCTTTAAACCATTTGCTATAATCATTTTAAATATTGAGTAATTATGAGCTGTTCTAAAATAAGACAAATGTTGAGAATAATTCAGTTGCATTTCAGATCTGATGGTCGTTCAAACTGTTGCTCTACGGTGTTGAATTTAGCTTTTCCAGGAAATGAGCTACATTTGTGTTGAGGTAGATTCTCAGATAAGTTGATGAGAAATCCCAAAGTTTGACTCACTATTTTTGTTTCATACACAACAGACTGGCTGGTAGTTTTCTTTCAACGAGTCATTGGGAAGTTGTGGCCTCAGCAATGACGTCAAACCCTTCTCATCTACGGGAGCTGAACTTAAGCTGGAACCAAAACCTGACAGATGCCGACGTGAAGTTACTGTCTTCTGCAATGATGCATCCAAACTGCAGACTGGAGACGCTCAGGTCAGTCAGAGATGATCCAGTACTTTCCCAGGTGTAACTAGTTAGACAATAACTGTTTCCATGTTTGATCTTTGTTATAAACGTAGTGTTACAGTTCTCAGAAAAAAGACCACACAGGACAGATTTGCAGTATTAAATTGGTTGTGGAAATCTGTCCCATGTGAGGATGGTCATCAATGACTAGAAAGGAAGTATCAGTTGTAGATTTGTCTTGTTTTATTTTAGGCTGGCCACAAAACCGCCCAAACATTCAGACCAATCAAAAATGGTTCTTCCTGTCTTTTAAAGATCAGAAGGAAAACTAGAAAACCCCAAAAGAAAGCTGCTGCAGTGTGCCATGCCCCTTCTCTACTGAGAAAAGCCATCCCAAAAAAGAGAAAAGCCCAAGTGTGAAGTGAGCGCCCTGTTAAACCTTGGTACCGAAAGCCTGCAGTCATTCTCATCTTAGGTGGCTTCATTCCAGCCAGAAGCCCAAACCTGCCTCCCTCTTAAAGGGGCAGCAGGTCAGTCCAACCACAGAAACCTTCATGAAGATCTGAAGCTTTCAGCATCCACAATTGTTGCACCTCACTTCCATTGGAGTCCAAATCAGAAGTCAACAAGTTGATTCTACACAATGCAACCATTTTAAAAAGGTTTCCATCCATAAGTTTTCACACATTTTTGTATAAATCTGTTTGTTCATCGCCTCCTTCTGTTGTAATGGTCATTAAAGAAAATTACCTTATTTGAGTTTTTCTCCTCACAAATATGACTTTCTATGAACGATGCAATAAATGCAGCTTGCAATCTAAGACAATATGGAAGTATGTGTATATAATAGTAGTGGAAGTAGCTCATAAAATAATACATTTGCTCTTCTCATCTAATCTTTCTATGTTATTAAAGAAAAACCTGCTCTTAGTCAACAACATCTAAGACATCAACCAAAAATCCTAATTTTATACAATATAATCTAAAACAGTAGAGAAGAGTCTTTCTGCAGAGACACTGGTGGCAGGAATGCAGAAGTATCACCTGCTCAACTTGGAAGGTGGAGCAGAAACCACCAGCTGAGAAGGTCCTCAGCGAGAGGAAGTGGTGGAGAACCATGAAACTTGCTAAGCTCCACCTCAGCTCCAGAGACGGGCTGAGCTGGAGCTGTGGCACCAGGTATCGCCCAGAAGAGCCTCCAACAAACAAGCTCTTCTCTTGGGAGGAGAGGGCTTTGAATCTCAGCTCAGTGTGCTTGTCTCTAGTAGGTTGCAGCTGCACCTTTTCCTGAGGTCCTTGTTGATGCCCTGAGGGGAATTGATGCTCCTGCAATGTTTTCTGGCAGCATTGAGCTTGCAGTGGGGCAATCAAACACACTGTGGGGGGGCTCTCTTTCCTTCTCTCATCTGGAGAACAAGTGACAGCAGCTGCCAATCATTGTTGGAGAAATGTGCAGTCAGGGGAACGATGCGTCCAGACTATAGCCACCCTTCCAGCATCCAGCAGTGTCTAAAACCTTTGATTTGGTTTCACCAGAGAGTGTAGGGATTGCAGGGTCGCTGCAGCATCGCCCACAAGCTATCAGGAGTGGGTCGCTTTGTCCCAACTCCTGACAAGAGTTGAGTGCTACTGAGAAATGTGGTCTCACAAACTTGGAAGGTATTTTGACCTACACACACTTTACATACGCTGGAGATCTTGTCCAACCGCCCTGAAAGAACCCAAAATAGGAACATACGGCAGATAAGCCGGTGCAGGACCAGAGGTTTGTTGCTTGTAAGCTGTGTTTTGCTCTGGTACATGTTGATTTTTATTTGTCTCCTCTCAAAATAATTGTTATTTTAGTCTATGGGACTGCAGTTTATCCAAGACCAGCTGTGATTCTGTGGCCTCAGCTCTGAAGTCCAACCTCTCCCATCTGAGGGTTCTGGACCTGAGCTACAACACGTTGCAGGATTCAGGAGTGAAGCGGCTCTGTTCTGGACTGGAGAGTCCAAACTGTAAACTGGAGAGGCTCAGGTCAGTCTTCATTTTTCTACCTATATACCAGCTGCTAAGATGGTGAAGTGAGGCTGTTCTCAACACTGCTGTGATGCACCACATTAAAAAAATTCCTTGTAATATCATGAATTCAGGTCTGACCCAACTAAGAACTAACGTAGGTTTAGTACTGACGCAGATAACATGCAGACCTGCACCGTATAACCTCATCCTGCATTTTTCAGATTAGAATACTGCAGTTTATCAGAGATCAGCTGTGACTCTCTGGCCTCGGCGCTGAGGTCCAATCCCTCCCATCTGAGGGTTCTGGACCTGAGTCAGAACCAGCTGCAGGATTCAGGAGTGAAGCTGCTGTCTGATCTCGTAGAGAATCCACACTATGGGCTGGAGACATTGAGACATTTCTGGTAGAAGCCAGTCAACTCCCGCTCATCTGCTGCATCACTCACTGACCACTGGTGAAGAGCATCTGTGGAAACATCTGCCGTCTACTCCCTCCATAGATGAAAAATTCAGTTTTTAAAAAATGCTGGTGGACTTTCAGGAGATCAGTCGATGGTCGACAAAGCAGAAGCAGCTTCGCCTTGAAGTTAAATTAGTTCCTGGTATCACACAATGCATCTTTATAAAGTTCTAAATGGCTCCTCGGCCACTCTTAGAAGCATGGAAACATTCTCTTAATTGTCTCTTCAAATGTCTGTATTATACGTTACTATTTTACATCATGCCTTCAGAATCTTTAGGGTTTAGTATTTACTGTCTCTGTGACATGGAGCATTGGAATATTTCAGCTGCAGCCAGCAAAAACCCATCAGAATGACGGCTATCGGTGGGAACCGCAGGTCATTTGACTTTAGTCAATCTGTTAAATGTTATAGGATTTATTGCAATCTCATAAAAACTATGAATAAATGTGGGAAATAGGAAATAAAAAGAAGCAAAATGACCAAATAAAACTCCCATGAATACTGTAAATTTAAAGATGTCAAGAATGGAATATCAGCTTAAATGGAATCAAACATAAAGTGAAAAGGCCTCCTTTAAGTTTACTGCAAAAATAAACACAAAATCAAGAGCGACACGCGCCAAAAACGTCTCATTCTCTCTTCTGTCTCCACTCATTCTCTTATATTCTCTTAAGATAATGGCGACGGGGTCGTGTGATAACAAAACAAGCTAATGACGCAGGGCCAGTTGATGCCCTTTTTAACTGTATTCTAGATATCCAGTCATGGATGGCAGAAAACTTCCTACAGCTCAACCAGGACCAAACAGAGGTCTTAGTTATTGGTCCTGAAGGTCAGAGAGAGAAACTTGTACCAAAGTTAAAGGATTTTAAGCGATCTCAATCTGTCAGAAATCTGGGTGTGATCTTTGACTCTGAGCTTAGTTTTATCCCACACATCAAAAACATAACAAAGGTAGGTTTTTACCACCTGAAGAATATAGCCAGAGTCCGCCCGTTTTATCTCTTGTGGTCTAGATTATTGTAATGCCCTGCTCTCTGGTCTTCCCAAAAAGAGCATCTCTAACCTACAATTATTACAAAACTCAGCTGCACGAGTGCTGACGAGGACCAGAGGGTGGGAGCACATCACACCGGTTTTAGAATCGCTGCATTGGCTACCCGTGCCTTTCAGGATCGATTTTAAGGTTCTTTTATTCGTTTTTAAATGTCTTAATGGTATTGGCCCGACTTATTTATCTGACATGCTTTTATTCTATCAACCCTCGCGGACTCTGAGGTCCATTCCACATGTAAGCTCTAAAACGCACGGGGAAGCGGCCTTCAGTTATTATGGTCCCCGACTGTGGAACAGCCTGCCGGAGAACCTCAGGGCCGCAGAGACTGCTGAGATTTTTAAAAAGAGGCTCAAGACACACCTTTTTAATCAGGCCTTGAATTGATTTTCTGATTATTTTTAATTTCTTTTATGTTCTCATGCTTTTTTATGTCTTACCCTTATTTGACTTGATACTTTTACTGTTTTACTCCCTCAGTTCTTATTCTCAGTTTTTAGCTTTTACACCTTTTATCCCATTTACTGTTTCAGTCCTTCAGTTTTTAGCTCCAGTGTTTCCTCATGGGGTTTCCTCATGGGGGCCTGCCAGGCTGGGAGATGTTTCCGGTCTACCACTAGGGGTGCTGTCCCGTGGACAGCTCTGGCCTGGGTGGTTAGGGGGCTCTGTGCTTTGGTGTGGAGCCTCCGGTCTGTCCGGGTCAGGGTGGTCTTTGTGGCGGTACCACCTGTGGTCACGGATCGTGACCTCCCTCGGCCCGGTGGGCCTCCAAAGGTGGCGTCTCCTTCGCCTCAGGTCTCGGTGCCCAGCCATGTCTCAGCTTGTTTGTGTGTGTGTTTGATTTTGTGTATGCATGTGTGTGTGTGTGTGTATCTGTGTGTGTGTCCTTTTTCTTGATTCTCTTGTTTCTCTTTGTTGTTTTTATCCTTTGTGAGGCACTTTGTGCTACCCAGTGTATGAAAAGTGCCATATAAATAAAGATTGAATTGAATTGAAAAATTGAATCACTTATGCGTAATAACTATAATCAGTTAATCAAGAATGAGACAAATGTTATTCATTGACCTTCCTTTCCTGAATTCTCATTGGTCTTTATCCAATGATCTCCTTATGGTTCCTGGATCAATACAAAGACAGGTGAACCAGCATTTAGTTGGGAGAGTGGAGCTTCCGTTGGCTAACGTATTGCGTCCTAACCCTCCTGCCCATATTAATGATCATATTCCTCGGGGCAACAATATATCACTCCAATTTATTAACTAACCCTCAACCAAAACATGTGCTTGGGTTCATTTGAAAGACTGACTCACTGCATCACCCATCTGGACCGAAGGACACAATAGCCACTTTTGCTAACCCTTTTGCCAGGTCACATTCAGCTCCTGTCTGAGTCCTCTAAATGAGCCTGGGTCCATGCGTTGACCATCAGGATTCAGCATTTGTTCTTTATTTTTGAATCAAATGAAGACCAGAAGATGATGCAACTGTTTATTTATAGCTGTCAATCAAACAAATCATCAGCTTCAAAATCACCATGGCAACAACAGAAGTAAAGCTTGATAGATTCACTGGTAGAAGGCATCAAACTGCTGCTGGTGATGATGATGATGATGATGATAGAAGACTTGTTTCAGCTGTGTTGTCCTCTGTTGTCATGACAACACAGCTGCTGGATAACATGAAGTTTGGAAGAGCATCAAATATTCACGTTAGAGTGAACAAAACAGATTAACTTAATAAACTGAAAGACAAAAGTAAAGTCCAACCCCATGGAGAGAAAACCTTCATCCGCATACTGGCGGGCAGAGTTCTGAAGAAAAGGGTATCACACGTCAGTCAGGTGCTTCTAAATGCTTCTGATTAAACCTTTAATCATGTTGTTGTGTTCTTGTCTTTGACTCAGGAGATCATCTGATTTAAAGACTGTCTGTGTCAAATATATGGACATTCTCCAGATGAAAAGAGAAAAGAAAGTAAATGTGCGTCCCCTGGAAACTGTCGGACTTGGTCCTCTTCTACTGCCCCTGCTGACGAGCAGCAAATAGAGCTGAGAGACACTTTTCTCTCTGAGGCTTCTGACTTACCGCTGGCCTCTCCAGATTCATCAACTGGATGATCATTTGTCCCCTCCACATGATGAAGATCGCTGCCTTCAGCTTCATCTGCACAACACATTCAGAGGGGAGATTTTCTTCATCCTGGCACATTTGAATCCCTCTGAATTCTTCTAGACTGCAGATTAAAGGCAGCTTTCTTTACCCAGTGGCAGACTGGAGGTCTGACAGACAGCTGAATCAGGTGGCTGGCTGGCTGGCTGGCTGGCTGACTGACTGGCTGGCTGGCTGGCTGGCTGGCTGGCTGGCTGACTGGAGGTCTGACAGACAGCTGAATCAGGTGGCTGGCTGGCTGGCTGGCTGACTGACTGGCTGGCTGACTGGCTGGCTAGCTGACTGGAGGTCTGAGAGACAGCTGAATCAGGTGGGTGGCTGACTGGCTGGCTGGCTGGCTGGCTGACGGATTGACTGGCTGGCTGACTGGCTAACTGACTGACTGGCTGACTGACTGACTGACTGACTGACTGACTGACTGACTGACTGACTGACTGACTGACTGCAGAGTCCGCATTACTGCGGACACCGCACCAATCCACCTCAATCGTGAACAAGACCCCAAGGTATTTGAATGCCTCCACTTGGGGCAGGATCTCCTCCTTGACCCGGAGAAGACACTCCACCTTATTCCGTTTGAAAACCATGGCCTCGGATTTGGAGGTGCTGATTTTCATCCCAGCCGCTTCACAAACCGATCCAGTGATCGCTGGAGGTCACGGGCCGATGACGCCAACAGGACCACATCATCTGCAAAGAGCAAAGACGCGATCCTGAGGTCACCCCCTCAACACCATGACTGCACCTAGAAATTCTGTCCATAAAAGTTATGAACAGAATCACTGACAAAGGGCAGCCATGGCGGAGACCAACCCTCACCGGAAACAAGTTCGACTTACTGCCAGCAATGTGGACCAAACTCTGACACCGATCGTACAGGGAGTGGACGGTGTGTATCAGGGGGCCCGGCACCCCATACTCTTGAAGGACCCATAGGACCCCCCCGAGGGACACGGTCGAATGCCTTCTCCAAGTCCACAAAACACATGTGGACTGGTTGGGCAAACTCCCATGCACCCTCAAAGACCCTGCTGAGGGTGTAGAGCTCGTCCACCGTTCCACGCCCAGGCCCAAAACCACATTGCTCCTCCTGAATCCGAAGTTCGACTATCTGGCGAACCCTCCTCTCCAGTACCCCTGAATAGACCTTACCAGGGAGGCTGAGGAGTGTGATCCCCCTATAGTTGGAACACACCCTCCGGTCCCCCTTCTTAAAAAGAGGGACTACCACTCCGGTCTGCCAATCCAGCGGCACCGTCCCCGATGTCCACGCGATGTTGCAGAGTCGAGTCAACCACGACAGCCCTACAACATCCAGAGCCTTAAGGAACTCTGGGCGGATCTCATCAACCCCTGGGGCCTTGCCACCGAGGAGTTTTTTGACTACCTCGGCAACTTCAGCCCCGGAGATACGTGAGTCTGTTCCCAGGTCCACAGGCCCTGCTTCCTCACTGGAAGGTGCATGGTGGTATTACGGAGGTCTTCAAAGTATTCCTTCCACCGATCCACAATATCCCAAGTTGAGGTCAGCAGCACACCATCGCCACTATACACAGTGTTGACAGTGCCCTCCTTCCCCTTCCTCAGATGCCAGATGGTGGTCCAGAACCTTTTCGAAGCCGTCGAGGAAGTCGTTCTCCATGGCCTCATCCAACTCTTCCCATGCCCGGGTCTTTGCCTCGGCAACCGCCGTAGCTGCTCTCCGCTTGGCCTGCCAGTACCTATCTGCTGCCTCAGGAGTCCCACAGGACAAAAAGGCCCGATACGACTCCTTCTTCAGCCTGGCGGCCCTCACAATATGTTTGGGTCCGACATCCTTCCCCACCAACAGAGCCAACTCACCACCAGGTGGTGATCAGTTGACAGCTCCGCCCCTCTCTTCACCCGAGTGTCCAGAACATGCGGCTGCAAATCCGATGACACGACCATAAGGTCGATCATCGATCTGCAGCCTCAGGCGTTCTGATGCCAAGTGCACATGTGGACGCCTTTATGCCTGAACAAGGTGTTTGTTATGGACAATCTGAGATGAGCACAGAAGTCCAATAACAAAATACCACTCAAGTTCAGATCAGGGGGACCGTTCCTCCCAATCACACCTCTCCAGGTCACACTGTCGCTGTCAACGTGATCATTGAAGTCACCTAGGAGGACGAGGGAGCCCCCAGAAGGAGCACCCTCCAGCACTTCCTCTAAGGACTCCAAAAAGGGTGGATACGCTGAATTGCTGTTTGGACCATAGGCACAAACAACAGTCAGGATCCGTCCCCCCACCCGAAGGCGAAAGGAGGCTACCCTCTCATCCACCGGGGGAAAACTCCAATATACAGGCACTGAGCCGGGGAGCAACGAGAATTGCTACCCCTGCCCGTTGTTTAACATTCAATTTAATGCTTAACGGTTGCATCGCCATCGTAGAAGAATCATAGCAAAATATGTGGGTAATAATTTGGGACACGGTGGGGTAAAAACACAATATTTAATTATTTTCAGAACAAGATTTACAGTACGTCATGTATGCAGCGATTTAACCCACTCATACATTTACGTTTTTGGCTTTAATGCGAAGCACACCAGCTTTAAATACTTCGCATGAGATTTTTTTTGTGAGGTCATCACAGATAAAAGGCCATTTTGGGTTGTAAGCTTTGATTCAAAGTAAAAAATCTTCATATTAAAGTGTTGCTGCTGCACCTACAGACATTAACCGAGGTTGAGCTGAAACCACCATCAGATCTGCCGCCTCATTCTTCGATCCTTCCACCGAGCATCACCCTCCAAGAGAGACAATCTCCATACTGACGTGCACACGCGTTAAAGGTCCAAAGGTCAGTAACTGGGAGTTGATGGTTGGGATCAAGTTGAGCTCTGCTGGCAGCTCTACCAAAGTCTAAATGTTCTCAGTATGAATCCAATTCTGCTAATGTGGTTGCGCTTCTTCGTGTCAGTGCAGACTCGTGCGCGGGGCTCGTGCACATGACGGTTAGGCTGGTTTGATGCAAGTCACAGCGAAGCAGGTGGGGGCGGGGCTTGTGTAGCATCTGACGGCCCCTCTCAAACTGTCGCCTAACTGGGCCTTGCTCACGCCCTGATGACTGGCGGGGGCGTGAGCCCCTCACCTGTGCTAGTCTGGGCTGGGGAGGGGGCGAGGCGGGACTTTCCTCTTTCTCCATGAGGCGGGAGCAGTGAATGGATCTGTTCATGACTGTTAGAGTGTGTGTGGTCATGGCAGTGGCTTTTTGTTGTTTCTGCTTCAGGCTGCAGAAGATGGGCTGTTCCTGTAGCACTTCTTCTGACGAGTGGAGCGACAGCGATAGTGACAGCAGTCTGTCAGAACTCCCACCCTTCGTTAGACGGAGCACGAAGACGGTGGAGCTGAGGCAGCACACCTCCGCAGTAACCCAGCATGCATGCTTGGATGAGGAGGTTAAAGGAGACGGCAGTGGCACATGTGAGGAACCCCTGGAATCACATCCCCGTGTGGCGCTGCCCAGACTGAGCACAGGCGGAGAGGAAAACACTCTCGATGGGTCAAAGCCGTCCAAACCGGTCCAGTGTGCAACAGATGAGCCTGGTCCATCCACGGTTCTGAAAAACAGTTTATTACCACCTCCTCCTGAACCAGAAACTGGTTTATTACCACCACCTCCTGAACCAGAAACCGGTTTATTACCACCACCTCTTGAACCAGACACTGGTTTATTACCACCACCTCCTGAACCAGAAACTGGTTTATTACCACCACCTCCTGAACCAGACACTGGTTTATTACCACCACCTCCTGAACCAGAAGCTGGTTTATTACCACCACCTCCTGAAACAGAAACCAGTTTATTACCACCTCCTCTTGAACCAGACACTGGTTTATTACCACCACTTCCTGAACCAGAAACTGGTTTATTACCACCACCTCCTGAACTGTCTCTATTGAGCGAGGTCAATGTGCGTCTGACCACGGGATCCTCGCCACATATCGTTCAACAAACTCACCGTGGATTCACCAAATCCGAGATCGACTGGCAGGACAATGCGGCGCTCCAACGTCCGTGGCTTCCTGTGAATTCCCGCGTAAGGAAAATCCCAAGCCGAGAAGAGGGCGATGGTCCCTCAGTCTCAATTTGCTTTTATAAAACACTCGAAGACCTGGGCCCCCCGAGACCTGAGTGTCAGGATGTTGGCACTCAAACTTTGCCCCCTGGTGCTGGTGGAGATGCTCCTACTCCATCTTCCAAGATTGACTCCGTCTGTCCTGAGCGGCGGGTGATGGCTGAAGGGGGCAACAGCGGGGACAAGCCGAAGGCAACGGTGTGGTCCCAGGGCACACCCCAGGCTGGGTTCCCCCAGATGGGGGGCGGTGTGGACACCCCAGGGCCAGTGTCGGAGCTCCAGCCCTCCAAGGCTCAGAATTGTGGGCCAATGTTGAATCGGTAAGTTTATGGCCCCCACCCTCGCTCACACTTTATTTCACTTGTGGAGCACTTGGTAACACCTGAGACCTGTTCCTCTTCAGGGGTCTGGAGCAGAGTTCAAAGACCAAGGCTGACCACCAACCAGCTCATCCGCCAGGACAGCAAGTAAGTTTTGGGTGTTGAGTTGTTTTTGATGCTTAATTTGATGCTTGATTTAATTGTGTCCATTCATGTTACTCATTCATAAAGTGAATGTCCTGATTGGTCACAGACACATCAACATTTATCGGGTTTAAGACCCCTGACAGGACAAATACCCCAGGTTATAGCAGACCTGTTGCAAAGATGCTCATGGTGGAAACTAAATCCTGGTTCTCTGACTTTTCAGGTGGGCTCCAAACTAACGTACGCACAGGTCTTGATGATGCCCCCACGGAAGCGTGCCCCACCCCCGGACCTTAGCCCCCCCTACCCAGAACAAGAGCCCCAACCAGCTGGGACTCGCCGTCCACTAAAGCTGAGATATGCAAGGCTATGAATGGATCGCTATGGATATTTGGTTTTCAGTCTTTACAAAAGAAGCTGAACAAAATCAACTCTTCAATTGCTGCTTTAGGGGATTTTTTTCTTTAGTTTGTTTAGGGTCTTTTTAAAAAAAATCCAGGTTCTGTTCCCATGTTTGAATGTTCCAGTGTTTTTCTTTTAACACACATACATAATTGATGCTCATAATTCTGATTTCTTCTATTAAAAAGCACTGAGCAATATGTCTGTTTGCATCTTTTTTATCTCATGTTGGTACTGAGTTTGTTCGGCTTTTATTTGAGTTAATCAGGAGTGTTTTGGATGTAGAAACTTCTGTTTAAGTAAAGAGGATTTGTAGATGTAACTCATTCACATTCTCTCCAGTGTGAAATCACAGAATCTGAAAACACTGACTTTGATGAGTGTTTAAAACCATTACAAGTGTTTGAACATCATTTAAACATGAATGTGTGAAGAATGTCCAGGTACAGGTGAGGTACTGATGGACGTAAAGTGGAGGAGTGCAAAAAGCTTACAGCACCTGGTATTCCCAGGCGGTCTCCCATCCAAGTACTAACCAGGCCCGACCCTGCTTAGCTTCCGAGATCGGACGAGATCGGGCGTTCTCAGGGTGGTATGGCCGTAAGCGAGAGCAGGTGCAAGAAAATGGCCTTTTGAAGTTAATACACTCAAACTTATTTTCTTGAAACACTTATTCTGGTGGAGGTTGTCCATTTTGCTTTGTCACGGTCCAAACCTCAATGTTGGAGCAGCCTCCAATCCATTTCTCCCAAAAAGAAAAGGCTATATAGCCTATGAGCGCCATATCATCAAATCTGCGTAGATCGGCTCTTGGATGAGAGGTGAAACGCCTTCAAAAAAATCAAACAAGATTCAACTCCGATAAATGAAATCAACTTAAAAGCAATGTGCCATGGCCGGGAATCGGTGCCATGGCCGGGAATCGATCCCGGGCCGGTGCGGGCCAGTTGATAATTGCTGTCACAGACAACCTGATTGAAACCTCCTGAAGACCCCAGAGGGAGAGTGCGAATCCAGCTTTGGGCATTATCAAAGAGAAGATATTTGATTGAAAAATTCACGATCATAAAAATGTTTAAAGTGCATAGCAGTGTCTGTGAGGTTTATGAGCCACAAATGCTGCTCTTTTTAGGAGCACAGCCATCTTTTAAACTGTAGTTTGTGTCATAGCATAGTTTTATTGACAAATTCTAAATTGCAAGTAGCAGATATGAACAGGGAAATGCTACGTTATCTGCTTATTCTGTTACAAATAATCTGATGAGATAGGTGTGGAGTTAATTCAGTTGGGGATAGACAGATGGAATATTAGTGTTGTTAGTATGATACTTGAGTTCTTTAGATATTGTTTTCAATTCAGGAATCTGCCGCCTTGAGTTGGCTTTTGTTGAAGACAGAAATGTTGACAATAGTGTGGACCAAAGTGGGAAATTCAATTTTATTTAAACACAAGCACACGCACGCACGCACGCACACACACAGACACACACACACACTCATAAAATATTAAATCTCAAACGATGTACAATAGTGCAACATTAAATGTCAATGTTAGAAGTACGGAAGAAGTGAATTACATCTGGCTGGATAATTATCAGGAACACTGGCGGCCTCTGCTGGCCCAGTGGAAGAGTGCAAAAAGCTTACAGCACCTGGTATTCCCAGGCGGTCTCCCATCCAAGTACTAACCAGGCCCGACCCTGCTTAGCTTCCGAGATCGGACGAGATCGGGCGTTCTCAGGGTGGTATGGCCGTAAGCGAGAGCAGGTGCAAGAAAATGGCCTTTTGAAGTTAATACACTCAAACTTATTTTCTTGAAACACTTATTCTGGTGGAGGTTGTCCATTTTGCTTTGTCACGGTCCAAACCTCAATGCTGGAGCAGCCTCCAATCCATTTCTCCCAAAAAGAAAAGGCTATATAGCCTATGAGCGCCATATCATCAAATCTGCGTAGATCGGCTCTTGGATGAGAGGTGAAACGCCTTCAAAAAAATCAAACAAGATTCAACTCCGATAAATGAAATCAACTTAAAAGCAATGTGCCATGGCCGGGAATCGGTGCCATGGCCGGGAATCGATCCCGGGCCGGTGCGGGCCAGTTGACAATTGTTGTAACAGACAGCCTGATTGAAACCTCCTGAAGACCCCAGAGGGAGAGCTCGAATCCAGCTTTGGGCATTATCAAAGAGAAGATATTTGATTGAAAAATTCACGATCATAAAAATGTTTAAAGAGCATAGCAGTGTCTGTGAGGTTTATGAGCCACAAATGCTGCTCTTTTTAGGAGCACAGCCATCTTTTAAACTGTAGTTTGTGTCATAGCATAGTTTTATTGACAAATTCTAAATTGCAAGTAGCAGATATGAACAGGGAAATGCTACGTTATCTGCTTATTCTGTTACAAATAATCTGATGAGATAGGTGTGGAGTTAATTCAGTTGGGGATAGACAGATGGAATATTAGTGTTGTTAGTATGATACTTGAGTTCTTTAGATATTGTTTTCAATTCAGGAATCTGCCGCCTTGAGTTGGCTTTTGTTGAAGACAGAAATGTTGACAATAGTGTGGACCAAAGTGGGAAATTCAATTTTATTTAAACACAAGCACACGCACGCACGCACGCACACACACAGACACACACACACACACTCATAAAATATTAAATCTCAAACGATGTACAATAGTGCAACATTAAATGTCAATGTTAGAAGTACGGAAGAAGTGAATTACATCTGGCTGGATAATTATCAGGAACACTGGCGGCCTCTGCTGGCCCAGTGGAAGAGTGCAAAAAGCTTACAGCACCTGGTATTCCCAGGCGGTCTCCCATCCAAGTACTAACCAGGCCCGACCCTGCTTAGCTTCCGAGATCGGACGAGATCGGGCGTTCTCAGGGTGGTATGGCCGTAAGCGAGAGAAGGTGCAAGAAAATGGCCTTTTGAAGTTAATACACTCAAACTTATTTTCTTGAAACACTTATTCTGGTGGAGGTTGTCCATTTTGCTTTGTCACGGTCCAAACCTCAATGTTGGAGCAGCCTCCAATCCATTTCTCCCAAAAAGAAAAGGCTATATAGCCTATGAGCGTCATATCATCAAATCTGCGTAGATCGGCTCTTGGATGAGAGGTGAAACGCCTTCAAAAAAATCAAACAAGATTCAACTCCGATAAATGAAATCAACTTAAAAGCAATGTGCCATGGCCGGGAATCGGTGCCATGGCCGGGAATCGATCCCGGGCCGGTGCGGGCCAGTTGACAATTGCTGTAACAGACAACCTGATTGAAACCTCCTGAAGACCCCAGAGGGAGAGTTCGAATCCAGCTTTGGGCATTATCAAAGAGAAGATATTTGATTGAAAAATTTACGATCAAAAAAATGTTTAAACAGCATAGCAGTGTCTGTGAGGTTTATGAGCCACAAATGCTGCTCTTTTTAGGAGCACAGCCATCTATTAAACTGTAGTTTGTGTCATAGCATAGTTTTATTGACAAATTCTAAATTGCAAGTAGCAGATATGAACAGGGAAATGCTACGTTATCTGCTTATTCTGTTACAAATAATCTGATGAGATAGGTGTGGAGTTAATTCAGTTGGGGATAGACAGATGGAATATTAGTGTTTTTAGGATGATACTTGAGTTCTTTAGATATTGTTTTCAATTCAGGAATCTGCCGCCTTGAGTTGGCTTTTGTTGAAGACAGAAATGTTGACAATAGTGTGGACCAAAGTGGGAAATTCAATTTTATTTAAACACAAACACACACACACGCACGCACGGACGCACACACACACAGACACACACACACACTCATAAAATATTAAATCTCAAACGATGTACAATAGTGCAACATTAAATGTCAATGTTAGAAGTACGGAAGAAGTGAATTACATCTGGCTGGATAATTATCAGGAACACTGGCGGCCTCTGCTGGCCCAGTGGAAGAGTGCAAAAAGCTTACAGCACCTGGTATTCCCAGGCGGTCTCCCATCCAAGTACTAACCAGGCCCGACCCTGCTTAGCTTCCGAGATCGGACGAGATCGGGCGTTCTCAGGGTGGTATGGCCGTAAGCGAGAGCAGGTGCAAGAAAATGGCCTTTTGAAGTTAATACACTCAAACTTATTTTCTTGAAACACTTATTCTGGTGGAGGTTGTCCATTTTGCTTTGTCACGGTCCAAACCTCAATGTTGGAGCAGCCTCCAATCCATTTCTCCCAAAAAGAAAAGGCTATATAGTCTATGAGCGCCATATCATCAAATCTGCGTAGATCGGCTCTTGGATGAGAGGTGAAACGCCTTCAAAAAAATCAAACAAGATTCAACTCCGATAAATGAAATCAACTTAAAAGCAATGTGCCATGGCCGGGAATCGGTGCCATGGCCGGGAATCGATCCCGGGCCGGTGCGGGCCAGTTGACAATTGCTGTAACAGACAGCCTGATTGAAACCTCCTGAAGACCCCAGAGGGAGAGCTCGAATCCAGCTTTGGGCATTATCAAAGAGAAGATATTTGATTGAAAAATTCACGATCATAAAAATGTTTAAAGAGCATAGCAGTGTCTGTGAGGTTTATGAGCCACAAATGCTGCTCTTTTTAGGAGCACAGCCATCTATTAAACTGTAGTTTGTGTCATAGCATAGTTTTATTGACAAATTCTAAATTGCAAGTAGCAGATATGAACAGGGAAATGCTACGTTATCTGCTTATTCTGTTACAAATAATCTGATGAGATAGGTGTGGAGTTAATTCAGTTGGGGATAGACAGATGGAATATTAGTGTTGTTAGTATGATACTTGAGTTCTTTAGATATTGTTTTCAATTCAGGAATCTGCCGCCTTGAGTTGGCTTTTGTTGAAGACAGAAATGCTGACAATAGTGTGGACCAAAGTGGGAAATTCAATTTTATTTAAACACAAGCACACGCACGCACGCACGCACACACACAGACACACATACACACTCATAAAATATTAAATCTCAAACGATGTACAATAGTGCAACATTAAATGTCAATGTTAGAAGTACGGAAGAAGTGAATTACTTCTGGCTGGATAATTATCAGGAACACTGGCGGCCTCTGCTGGCCCAGTGGAAGAGTGCAAAAAGCTTACAGCACCTGGTATTCCCAGGCGGTCTCCCATCCAAGTACTAACCAAGCCCGACCCTGCTTAGCTTCCGAGATCGGACGAGATAAGGCGTTCTCAGGGTGGTATGGCCGTAAGCGAAAGCAAGGATAAGAAAATGGCCTTTTGAAGTTAATACACTCAAACTTATTTTCTTGAAACATTTATTCTGGTGGAGGTTGTCCATTTTGCTTTGTCACAGTCCAAACCTCAATGTTGGAGCAGCCTCCAATCCATTCCCCCAAAAAAGAAAAGGCTATATAGCCTATGAGCGTCCATATCATCAAATCTGCCGTAGATCGGCTCTTGGATGAGAGGTGAAACGCCTTCAAAACAATCAAACAAGATTCAACTCCGATAAATGAAATCAACTTAAAAGCAATGTGCCATGGCCGGGAATCGATCCCGGGCCGGTGCAGGGCCAGTTGACAATTGCTGTAACAGACAACCTGATTGAAACCTCCTGAAGACCCCAGAGGGAGAGTTCGAATCCAGCTTTGGGCATTATCAAAGTGAAGATATTTGATTGAAAAATTCACGATCATAAAAATGTTTAAAGAGCATAGCAGTGTCTGTGAGGTTTATGAGCCACAAATGCTGCTCTTTTTAGGAGCACAGCCATCTATTAAACTGTAGTTTGTGTCATAGCATAGTTTTATTGACAAATTCTAAATTGCAAGTAGCAGATATGAACAGGGAAATGCTACGTTATCTGCTTATTCTGTTACAAATAATCTGATGAGATAGGTGTGGAGTTAATTCAGTTGGGGATACACAGATGGAATATTAGTGTTGTTAGTATGATACTTGAGTTCTTTAGATATTGTTTTCAATTCAGGAATCTGCCGCCTTGAGTTGGCTTTTTTTGAAGACAGAAATGTTGACAATAGTGTGGACCAAAGTGGGAAATTCAATTTTATTTAAACACAAACACACACACACACACACACACTCATAAAATATTAAATCTCAAACGATGTACAATAGTGCAACATTAAATGTCAATGTTAGAAGTACTTAAGAAGTGAATTACATCTGGCTGGATAATTATCAGGAACACTGGCGGCCTCTGCTGACCCAGTGGAAGAGTGCAAAAAGCTTACAGCACCTGGTATTCCCAGGCGGTCTCCCATCCAAGTACTAACCAGGCCCGACCCTGCTTAGCTTCCGAGATCGGACGAGATCGGGCGTTCTCAGGGTGGTATGGCCGTAAGCGAGAGCAGGTGCAAGAAAATGGCCTTTTGAAGTTAATACACTCAAACTTATTTTCTTGAAACACTTATTCTGGTGGAGGTTGTCCATTTTGCTTTGTCACAGTCCAAACCTCAATGTTGGAGCAGCCTCCAATCCATTCCCCCTAAAAAGAAAAGGCTATAGAGCCTATGAGCGTCATATCATCAAATCTGCCTAGAACGGCTCTTGGATGAGAGGTGAAACGCCTTCAAAACAATCAAACAAGATTCAACTCCGATAAATGAAATCAACTTAAAAGCAATGTGCCATGGCCGGGAATCGATCCCGGGCCGGTGCGGGCCAGTTGACAATTGCTGTAACAGACAACCTGATTGAAACCTCCTGAAGACCCCAGAGGGCGAGTTCGAATCCAGCTTTGGGCATTCTCAAAGTGAAGATATTTGATTGAAAAATTCACGATCATAAAAATGTTTAAAGTGCATAGCAGTGTCTGTGAGGTTTATGAGCCACAAATGCTGCTCTTTTTAGGAGCACAGCCATCTATTAAACTGTAGTTTGTGTCATAGCATAGTTTTATTGACAAATTCTAAATTGCAAGTAGCAGATATGAACAGGGAAATGCTACGTTATCTGCTCATTCTGTTACAAATAATCTGATGAGATAGGTGTGGAGTTAATTCAGTTGGGGATAGACAGATGGAATATTAGTGTTGTTAGTATGATACTTGAGTTCTTTAGATATTGTTTTCAATTCAGGAATCTGCCGCCTTGAGTTGGCTTTTTTTGAAGACAGAAATGTTGACAATAGTGTGGACCAAAGGCTTTTTTTTGAAGACAGAAATGTTGACAATAGTGTGGACCAAAGTGGGAAATTCAATTTTATTTAAACACACACACGCACGCACGCACGCACGCACACACACACTCATAAAATATTAAATCTCAAACGATGTACAATAGTGCAACATTAAATGTCAATGTTAGAAGTACTTAAGAAGTGAATTACATCTGGCTGGATAATTATCAGGAACACTGGCGGCCTCTGCTGACCCAGTGGAAGAGTGCAAAAAGCTTACAGCACCTGGTATTCCCAGGCGGTCTCCCATCCAAGTACTAACCAGGCCCGACCCTGCTTAGCTTCCGAGATCGGACGAGATAGGGCGTTCTCAGGGTGGTATGGCCGTAAGCGAAAGCAAGGATAAGAAAATGGCCTTTTGAAGTTAATACACTCAAACTTATTTTCTTGAAACACTTATTCTGGTGGAGGTTGTCCATTTTGCTTTGTCACAGTCCAAACCTCAATGTTGGAGCAGCCTCCAATCCATTCCCCCCAAAAAGAAAAGGCTATATAGCCTATGAGCGTCATATCATCAAATCTGCGTAGATCGGCTCTTGGATGAGAGGTGAAACGCCTTCAAAACAATCAAACAAGATTCAACTCCGATAAATGAAATCAACTTAAAAGCAATGTGCCATGGCCGGGAATCGATCCCGGGCCGGTGCGGGCCAGTTGACAATTGCTGTAACAGACAACCTGATTGAAACCTCCTGAAGACCCCAGAGGGAGAGTTCGAATCCAGCTTTGGGCATTATCAAACAGAAGATATTTGATTGAAAAATTCACGATCATAAAAATGTTTAAAGAGCATAGCAGTGTCTGTGAGGTTTATGAGCCACAAATGCTGCTCTTTTTAGGAGCACAGCCATCTATTAAACTGTAGTTTGTGTCAAGGCATAGTTTTATTGACAAATTCTAAATTGCAAGTAGCAGATATGAACAGGGAAATGCTACGTTATCTGCTTATTCTGTTACAAATAATCTGATGAGATAGGTGT